>NW_021604714.1:3658327-3705980 GCF_004785775.1 Grammomys surdaster | reverse complement strand
ATCTCTGTATAAGGGCACACCGTGTGCGGTGAGCATCTCTGTATAAGAGCATACCGTGTGCGGTGAGCATCTCTGTATAAGAAGCACACTGTGTGCTGGGCTGGACCCACTGTAGCTTCCAGTCTCTTCACGGGGTGCCTCTCAGGAGGGGCTGTCCAGTTTCAGAGGCTCTGCAGAACTTAGATGGTAATTCTCACTTCAGGGGTCACAGTCCTCGAGACAACAAACCATCCAGCTACCATCTGCCTCTCCCCTTCTTCTCCTGGAAAGAAATTATCATGCATAGTATTTTTCTGTGAATTATCACTATTGCAGTTAACTGGCTTTAAAACCCATTAATAATATGCTAATTGTTTTTGTTTGAGACAGGTCTCACTGTGTAGCCAGAATTGGTCTCAAACTCATAGACCCTCCTATCTCCACCTCAGCAACGGTGAGTGAGGCACCACTGCTGCCTAAGAGTCAGCAGTGCTTTATTTCATAGACAGTATTTAGAGTACCTACAGACACTCTTTATCAGTGGTTCATAAGTAATAACTCATTTAACCACAACTTGATAAAGTAGCCACTGTTTCTGTCCTAATTTATAGAGAGCACCAGAAATTAAATGACTCACCCAGAATAAAAAATAGAGTATGGAATTCAGCCTATGCCACACCCTGTTATTGTTGCTGTAGGTTTGAGACAGGTTCTGATGTAACCCAGGCTGGTCTTGAACTCATTGTAACTGAGAAGGAGAATGACCTCAAACTCCTAAGCTTCCTGCCTCCGTGCCCCAAGTGTTGCTCCTACAGGCCTGGGCCACCCTCACATTGCTAGAACCTGCCCCAAGTGTTGCTCCTACAGGCCAGGGCCACCCTCATATGCTAGAACCTGCCCCAAGTGTTGCTCCTACAGGCCAGGGCCACCCTCATATGCTAGAACCTGCCCCAAGTGTTGCTCCTACAGGCCTGGGGCACTGTCACATGCTAGACCCCACATTTTGAGTGACAGACTCTGCTGCTTCGTCAGGAGGCTTCGACTGGACTGTAAAAGCAGTGTGCTCCTGTGGAGCTGTATCACAGTGATGGTACTGAAGAAGGAGTGAGCTGTAAGTGGGACACGCACCCTGTGCTCTGCTGTTTGCTTGGCCAGTCTCATTTGCTAGATAGGGGTTAGACTGCACCAGGCCCTGAGCAGCACGAGGAGTGGGCTCCCTTCCCTTGAGGATAAAGATTGGATCAGACAGAATCACATCAGCCTGGACTTTCAGAACTCCTGGGTGGGATGTGTTTTATAGGCCTTTACCACACCTACACCCAGAAGAACCTTTTTTCTTGGGACTATCTCCAAGTTAGAGACTTTCTTTATTTGAGACAGAGGCTCACTGTGTAGTTCTTGCTAGCCTGCAATACATGGTGTAGACCAGGCTGACCTTGAGTTCCGAGAGATCCTGCCTCTGTCTCTGTGCCTTAGTGTGTTACTCCCTGAGGAAGCACAGGGAGAGATGAACCTGTAATGTAGGAGGCTATGCGTCTGCGATCCTTCCTCAGAGCTGTTATGTCTGTGGCAGCGTTACACACCGCACTGCTCTTGGTCTCCATTTCAGTTAGGACAGCAGAGGTGTGGCATCCCTCAGCAGTGAAGTGTGCATGGTAGTGTCTGCAGCAGGGTCGGGTCACTCTCCTTCGCAGCCATGTAGAAGGGCCAAGACCAACCTGGGTTACACAAGAACCTGTTCCTGTCTCAAGAACAAACAGAAGAGGGAGCTGCAGAGCTGGCTCAGCAGTTAAGAGGACCATCCGTGGGCTGGAAAGATGGCTCAGTGGTTAAGAATATGATCAACTCTTCAAGTCTTAGCATGTACATGGTGGCTCACAACTGCTCTTAAATTCTATGGGGTCTGACGCCCTCTTCTGATCTCCTCAGGCACCCACCACAAAGGTGGTGCACAGACACCAGTGTGCATAAAGTGATTTTTTTTAAAAAAAGCAGATTATCTGAATGATATACATGTAACAATACATCACTTAATTTCTGTTAGCTAGAAGGGGAAGCCTGTTTTGTCACCTTCCAGACACCTGCAGAAGGAGTCTGAAGGGAACCTGTGTGCTGTGTACCTTGGCTTTGCTTCCCCACTTGAGTTTTTACTCTTTCAAGTTGCAGTTCGGTTGGTGTTTGTGTCAAGTTGCTTCGACAAAACACTCTGGCCAAGAGAAACTGAGGGAAGGAAAGATCTGTTGACCTTACACTTCCGGGGGCTATCACTGAGGGAAGTCAGGGCAGGAATTCAAGCAGGAGCTTGATGCCATAGAAAAACGCTGTTTGCTAGCTTGTTCAGTTAGCTTCCTTACATAGTTCAGGACTGTTGGCTGAGGAATGCTTTATCCCATAGTGAACTGGACTCCCCTATTATCTATTAGTGATCAACTAGTCACCCACAGACCAATCCGATCCAGCCAGCTCCCCTCAAATGACTGTGCTGTGTCAAGTTGACAGCCAAAGCTCAATTCTTACTTTTAAAATCCTATCTCAAAAAAACAAATGAAAAACCTACATAATTTTGGAAAGAAGAAAGTGAAGGGAGAGATGATGTAATTATGGTCTCAAAAAACAAAACAAATAAAACCAACCAAAATAGACTCACAAACACCACCTTACATTCTGATAGGTCAGAGTGTAAGATCACATTCTGTACAGAAGGTATGATTGTCCTTGGGAACTTGATGAATTCAGTTAAAGCCAGGATGGGGGCCTGAGGTGAAGCTCAAGAAATAGACTATTGGTAGCATATGGTAGGCTTTGGGTTCATTCCCAAGCACCACAGAAGCTCTAGCAAGGACAAACTTGTGTTGAGACTGTCCTCACAAAGGGTCAACATTTGTGCCCACTCAGAAGCCTTCATGTTGTAATGATTTGTGCATAGTCAGTAATTCAGTCACCCTGAAGCTTTATGAGGGGTGTGCTGTGATTGACACGTTTTCATAGATGAGGAAACAGCATAAGAAATTGGCTCCTAAGACAATAAGCATTGGGACCCCGGTTCCTACTTAGTGATTGATTGAAAAAGTAATGTTAACACTTAATGTATCTGAGTTCGAGGCCAGCCTGGTCTACAGAGCGAGTTCCAGGACAGCCAGGGCTACACAGAGAAACTCTATTTCGAAAAGTAAAACAAAACACTTTCCTTGTTTCCCTGAATTGATTTTCATTAGTATTGACAGTTTAAACATTATTACCTGCTATACAGAGAAACCCTGTCTCAAAAAACAAACAAAAAAAAACCACTATTACCCAAGAAGATATTAATCACTATTTTATGCTTTTGTTGATTTTCTGTTTTATTTCATTTACTTGTGTGTACACCACATTATACATGCATGGTTGGTTCTTTTTCCACCGTGTGAGCTGTCAGGTGGTCAGGCTTGGCAGTAAGGTGTTGTTTGTGAGTCTATTTTAGCTGGTTTTTTTTTGTTTTGTTTTGAGATTAGAATTACATCATTTTTTCCTCCAAAATTATGTAGTTTTTGTTTTTTGTTTGTTTGTTTGTTTGTTTTTGAGATAGGGCTTGTTTTTGTTTTTGTTTTTTTGTATAGTCTTGGCCAGGCTGGTCTTAAACTCACAGATACCTGCCTCCCAAGTTGTGGGATTAAAAGCATGCACCACCATTGACTGGTTTATGAGGTTTGTAATAGAGCCATTTTAGTAGACAAAGCAATATACAAAATACTTAATCATTCAACTAAAGCCAGGTATGATGGCTCACACCTGTAATTTTGGCTCTCAGAATACTAAGACAGTAGTGTTGATGGGACTTTGAGGCTAGCCTGGACTACACAGTGAGTAGTTCTAGGCTAGCTTGAGCTGTAGAGTGAGATCCTGTCTTTTTAAAGATTGATTTGTTCATTTATTTTAATATGCATTGGTGTTTTGACTGCATTTGTGTGAGGGTGCCAGATCCCCTGGAACCGGAGTTAGGAACAGTTGTGAGCTGGCCTGTGGTTGCTGGGAATTGAACCTGGGTCCTCTGGAAGAGCAGCCAGTGCTCTTAACCCCTGAGCCATCTCTCCAGCTCTGAGACCCTATCTTTAAAAAAAGAAGAAAAGAAAGCAACTGCTTGCCTGTAGTTCCGGGAAAGAGGACAGCCTGCGTTGCAGAGTCACATGGTGAAGCTGTCTCAGACAAAGACAAAGGTCATTTCTCCAGTCCCTCCAGAAGAGTGCTTGGTGTTTGTGTTTAAAGTTATAAAAGAGCTGTGTTCTTTAACCACAGATTGGGAGCCCGCCTCTTGACCCGACTGAGCATTTTCTTCCTGAAGAAGAGAAACTTACTGAACAAGAGAGATCAAAAAGGTTAGTCTTCATAGAGACCACAGGCGTACCTCATAGTCTCACTAGTGCTGCTCAAGAATACACACTTGGGGCTGGAGAGATGGCTCAGAGGTTAAGAGCACTGGCCGCTCTTCCAGAGGACCCAGGTTCAGTCCCAGCACAAACATGGTGGCTCACAACCATCTGTAACTCTGGCTACAGGGGATTATGCTGTCACTGGCCTCTGCTGGCATCTATAAACGTGTGGCATTCACACATATAAACACACACGATAAATTAAGTGATTATTTAAAACTGTAAAGATAACCTGGTTTCTTAACTTGGTATAAATCCGAAAATTAAAAATAAATTAAAGGGCTGGAGAGATGGCTCAGCGGTTAAGAGCACTGACTGCTCTTCCAGAGGTCCTGAGTTCAAATCCCAGCAACCACATGGTGGCTCACAACCATCCGTAATGAGATTGGATGCCCTCTTCTGGTGTGTCTGAAGACAGCTACAGTGTACTCATCAATAAAATAAATAAATAAATATTTTTTAAAAAAAAAAAAAAATTAAAAAAAAAAAACCAGAGTACACGCATGGTGTCCTGCTGCTTCCCAGTGCTCCTCCAGGTACACTGTGGATTTGTATGTGTGTAAAGCCTCCTTTGTCTCTTACAAGTTAGATGACTCTGTTCAACTCTGAGACTCAGTTTCCTTGTTTGTTATCTCTAAGGGCCATACACAACTCAAATAAATATGAAAGTTTCTTATAAATTGTAAATCATTATGCAAATGTCATATTTTTTTCCTTCACAGATTTGAGAAGGTTTATACTCATAACCTGTATTACCTGGCTCAAGTCTACCAGCACATGGAAATGTTCGAGAAGGCTGCTCACTATTGCCACAGCACACTAAAACGCCAGCTTGAACACAGTGCCTACCATCCCATGGAGTGGGCCATCAACGCGGCCACGCTATCACAGTTCTACATCAACAAGGTCAGTACCCACAGCAGTATCCAGAAGCCTTGGTTGTGCGTGAGGCCGGACCAACAGTGCTGTCAGGGCAGGTGGCCGGTGTTTTGCTGCTTAAAGCTGGGTGGAGAATGCAGCCAGCTGCTTCGCCAAAACAATACTGGGATACTGTGATACATGAGTGCTTTGAATCTTTCAAAAACTAATGGCTTTATTTATCATTGAGAATTTGATGCAGTATTTTGGTCATGATCTTCCCCCTGCCCCTCCATTTGAATCTCAAGGCGCTGATTTCCGTCATGCCCCTGCACTTTGCTGACCCCTCAGAGGACAGGTTACCTAACAGCAGTTCTGTTCTGTGTCAGCACACGTCATTTCATTTCTGGGATGTCTTACCTTCAATTGCAGATTTTTATCTTGCTGCAGATAAACCTTTATCTTGCTGTAATGCTAATCTACAATTATGAGAATTCGTCTGAGGAAGCTGACAGTTAAATGTGGGCTTTGATAAAAGCATGTGATGTGCTTCAGTTCCTTTTCAGGATGAGCTGCTCTCTAACAATCCGTTTTGATGTTAAAAATGTGTGCTGAGTTGTAGTGTTTCAGGTTTTATGACAGACTTCTGAACCGTCTCACAGGGACAGAGTAGAGCCTCCTAGCTGCGTCCCCAGATCACCTAGCATTGGGTTGTATTTTGAGTATATCCATCTCTTTTCTAGAACTTTAGTCTCTAATACTAAAATCCTTTGGGTTTTTTCCTTTGTGTGTGTTCATATGTCCGTGTCTCTGTGTGTGTGTGTGTGATGGAGGGGAAGGGTATCACTGTGTAGCCCTGGCTAGCCAAACTGGTTATCTATAGAACAGAGTGGCCTTGAACTCTAAGAGATCTATCTGCCTCTGCCTACCAAGTTCTATGGCTAAAGGCATGTGCCACCATGTCCAGCGGTGTAGCTCTAATTCCTAAAGCTCTGACATTGGGTAATTCTCAGACCACCAGCATAGCATCCCTCTCACACCCTTCAGTGGCCTGTGCCTTCCTCTCAGCCTTTTCCTAATAAGCCTTTGTTAGTTGGTTCTGTAAATGTGCCCTGTGTTTAAGGTATGTCCCACAGAGTGTCACTCAGAAAAGCTATTAGCAGAAGAGAAAGGGCAGTACTGACTGTGGCATCGCTTCTAGGAGTTTGGTTTAAGATCAAGTGCGTAAGTAAGGCTTGTGCATTCAGTCACACTGAGCCCCTGTAACTCCATTTCATCATGGTCATCATCGAGAGGCCCCTCTTCTGGCCCCTCCCTCCAGCCGTGGGGGCCCCCTTGTTTGTTTTGTTTAGTAATCGTAAATGTCCTTGTTCAGTACGATTTTAATTAACACCTAAAACTCCATAGTACAGAAATGTTGGATACTGAACATTGTGACTTTGAAGTTACTAAACATTCCTTTTGTGGAGCATGTGGTAATTTTCATGAGCCCCTCCTGCACCTCATACCCTTTGGGTTTTTCCACATCACAACCAGCTAAGTTCTGTTACAAAAAGAGAGCTCGGAGCCATGTTTGGAGGTGATGTTGGTATTGTTTCCTCCTCCATCTGTTTCAGTTCTCCTGTGTGGCGAGTCCCATATTAACCAGCTACCCCGAGGGCACAAGGCACTCTGTCGTTAGCAGTGGCTGCTCACAGAAAGACAATCTAGGCAGAGCCAAAGTGGTAATGATGGTTAAGACCCTGTAGAGAGCCAAGTAATGTTACTTCAGGTGACCTGTAACTACCTTTTCCTTAGGATTTCGTACCAACATTTGGAAGTGTGGCTGCTGCTGGCCTGTTGATGCCCATGGTACTCGGCTGTTCTCAATGAAAACGCTGAATTCAGCTTGAAGGAGAGATATATTGCTATTCAATTCTACCAAATTAGTCTTTCAAGCTCACTTCATTCTACTGGGTGATCCTTCATGTTCATGACAGATAACAAGTGTTTGGGGTTGACACAGAGATGTTCTTGAAGTGTTTTAAGACATTTTCTGGGCCTAGATTTGAACCGTGAGTTCATAACAAGTGTTGGCAAAGTAGTTCCAGAAAGTTCATCTGTGGAAATCTGTTGACTTGGGAATGTGGTGGGAATTCTCATTCTCTTATCTCCTCCAAAGGTTTTAGAAGACATCTAGTGAAGAAGATAGAGCTCTCTTCCTAGTTTTTGTCTCTGAGAAGTAGAAATAGAAAAAAGACCTCTAAATCTCAGATGAGACTAGAGTCCTCTGACAGAGTGAAAATGGTCTAAGAATGGACTGTGTGTGGGACTTTGGCTATTTAGGGTGAACCTGAGGGTGCGGTGAGCTGATGCAGTACAGGATGCCCTGTGTTCCTGGTTGCAGGAGGAGAGTGGACTGTCAGTCTTCAGTCATCTTTCTACCAGTTTGGACCATTATTAAGAGTGCGGGACATTGTTAGTTTAGTCTCTGGGGTAGCTTTAAAACAGAACAAAACAAAACAATTTTACAATACTGTTTTCCATTGCCACTCTACAAGACCCCTTTAGTGGGGAGCTTTTCCTGATAGTACAGCTTTCCCTTGTAGACAAGGCTTTGTCATAGTTACATTTGTTCTTGCTTATTTTCCCAACAGCTCTGTTTCATGGAAGCCAGACATTGTCTATCAGCTGCTAATGTTATTTTTGGTCAAACTGGAAAAATCCCAGCTACAGAAGACAGTAAGTTTGCATGTACATTTCATTAGATTGTTGTTCACTAAGGTGATCTTGCCTATGTTGGCTTTGAACTCCTGATCCTCCTGCCTTAGCTTCCTAAGGACTCCAGTTTCAGATACGCACCATACCCAGGTTACTACGTAATTACAAACCTGTCTGGAGGTCTGAAACTTTGTTAACTTTTTTTAGATTGGTTTATTTTATGTGTGTGAGTGTTCTATCTACATGTATGTGTGCCACATATGTGCATGGTGCTGACAGAGGTCAGAAGACGTTCTCATTCCACGGTATTGAAGTTAGAGTTGTGAGCCACGGTGTGGGTGCTGTTTCCCCTAAATCCACTGCTGTTTTTTATTTGTTCATTTGTTTGGGTTTTTTGTTTTATCTTGGTTTGTTTTGTTTTTTTAAAGATAAGATTTCTCTGTGTAGCCTTGGCTGTCCTGGAATTCATTCTTTAGACCAGGCTGGCCTTGAACACACCTGCCTCCGCCTCCGGGTACTGGGAGTAAAGGCTTGTGCCACCCTGCCCAGCTCACTGTTTGTTAGTGAATTTGTACTCATCTTTCTTTCTGACCTAGTTGAGAGGAGGTTTTATATGCTAGGCTTTTTTAAAACTGTACTACTTCAGTGCATGAGTTCCTAAGGATGCGAATATCTTCAGCTAGGTATAATGGCTCATGTCTGGAATTTCAGCACCCCAGAGGCTGAGGCAGGAGCTCGCTCGCTCTCTCTCTTTCTCTCTCTCTCTCTCTCTCACACACACACACACACACACACAACACACACACACAGACACACACACACAGACACACACAGAGGACTCCTGTCTCATCGGCTGTCCTCCAGTGTCTCTGCCATGATGTTTATCTAGTGCTGGATTAAACAGCTCCTGGAACTCACTCTGTAGACCAGGCTGGACTCAAACTCAGAGATCCGCCTGCTTCTGCCTCCCAAGTGCTGGGATTAAAGGTGTGCGCCACCCCTGCCCGGCTTGAGTTGTCTCTTTGGTCTCCTGTCATCTGAGGTACTTCCTCCACCTTTCTCTCTTTCATCATATAATGTTTTGAAGAACAGGGGCTGGTTATTGCATGCAGTTTCTATCACTTGGGGTTTGTGTGGTGTTTCTTTTTGCCATGATTGACATTTCGGTCTGTATACTGCTTACATGAGGCTGTCTTCTCACACCATCTTTCTTAGAGGCGTTTGGTTTGGTTGCTTCCTTGTGTGCATATGATGCTAAGGATTGAAGTGAGGCCTTGTGTGTGCCTGGCAAGCTGATTCCCAGCACAGAGCCAGGAGGTGTTGGAAAGAAGAGTACCAACGGTGGCCATGGCTTTCCACATGCATCTGTCACACACAGTGCTGTGGATATGGAGCTGTCAAAATAACTCAACAGCTTTTATTTAAATATTTTAAATTGTATCAACTGTTTGACCTAGTAAATTCTATTTCTAGAGATTGGTCCAGATTCTGGACAGATGTATATACAGAGATCTATAGCCTGGAATTGTTCATAATAGGAAGAATTGGAAATAGCATATGTCCCTGCTAGAAGAATGACTGAATCAGGAAGCATCTGTTAGATTGTGCGTATTAAAAATACAGCTTAGGAGTTGATGAAGAATATCTATGAATCTTATTTTCTTCATACTATATGGAGAAGAGCTACTGAAAAGTTGTGACGGTAGTTTTTACCTGCAGATGAGGCATAGGAAAACCAGGGAGCATCTGCAGCCTCACGGCTGGGGCCTGGGTAGGCCACTGCTTATCGAGGGTCCGCTGCTGTGTAGTCAGGAAAGGCCAAGAGCAGAGGACAGTGCACAGTACAGACAACATGACCGTGACCTACAGTCCTGTGTGGTTTTAGCTCCTGAAGTTGAAGGAGACCTGCCGGAGCTTTACCATCAAAGGAAAGGGGAAATAGCAAGATGCTGGATCAAGTACTGCTTGACTCTGATGCAGAACGCGCAACTCTCCATGCAGGTACGCACGTGCAAAGGCTGCAGCTTCAGTGCGGCTGCCTCATTAGGCCCACTGTGTGTTTTGTTGGTTTTGAGTTTTATGTGTGTGTGTGTGTGTGTGTGTGTGTGTGTGTGTGTGTGTGTGTGTGTAGAAGTGTGTGAGTGTTTAGGTGCCTGTTTGTATGCAGGTTTGGGTGCATGTGTATGTCTGCCTGACAGCCCTGGGTTTTTTGAGACAGAGTTTCTCTTACTGGACCTGGGGCAAGGTGATTAGTTTGGACAGGCTAGCCCAGCAAGCCCACAGGATGCACTTGTGTCTGCTGCCCCAGCACTTGAGTTATACATACTTGGTACCATGCTCAGCATTTTTGTGTAGGTCCTGGGGGTCCAACTGGGGTCCTCATGCTTATGGCTGGCATTCTTCTGACAGAGCTCTCTCTCCAGCCCTACTAGGATTTTTTCATTGTAACAGTCTGTTTGTAATCTAAGCCGGTCCTTCCTCAGCCTCTCCATCCTCCTCCCTCCGCCTCCAGGATGCTGGAGTGAGTGTGTTCATACCTGGTAAGGACCATATGAAGTACTGCCTCGTTCTGGAACTTTCTCCAGCTAGGCTGTAAGGACTATGGGAGATGTAGTCAGCATCATATCCCAGCTGTTACATAATTGTCCCAGGAAATAGCGGTTATTTTTAAAACCAATTGTTGAATAAGCAGTTTTTTTATCCTCTATGGATACTATCTCATTCCTTGAACTTCATACTCTTAAGTCATTTAAATTGTATTTTGTAAGCCGGGCATGGTAGCACATGCCAGCACTCAGGAGGCAGAGGCAGGCGGATCTCTGTGAGTTCAAGGCCAGCCTGGTCTACAGAGTGAGTTCCAGAACAGCCAGGGCTACACAGAGAAACCCTGTTTCTAAAAGACAAAGCAAAATAAAAGCCAAACAAAGCTGAATAGGAGCTTAAGAGATTGCTGGGGGTTAAAAGCATTGGCTACTCTGCCAGAGGACTGGGGTTCAATTCCCAGCATTCCCACAGTGGCTTACAACCAAATGTATCTCAGTTCCACAGGATCCAACCAGATCCAGCATTGTCTTCTGGCCTTTGCAGATACCAGGCACCAACCTGGTACACAGATATTTATGCACATAAAATAAAAAATAAAGTTAAAAAGAAAGGAAGAAAGAGAAGATGAATTTGGTGTGATGGCACAAGCCTTTAAACTGACCAAAACAATTAACTAAGAGAATGCATTCGATCCTCCTCCTAGTGCACTCGTCTTCTAGTCGTTCTGGAATTGTGCTGTGATCCTGTTTAGAGACAGGCTCTCTGTCTAGTACTGCTATGGTGGTCCAGCCTGGCCTTAGACCTGTAGCAGGCCTCCCACCTCAACCCTCCTAGTGCTAGGGTCACAGAGCAGACCACCACACATGGACCACACATGGACCACACATGGCCTAATTCGTGTCCGACTGCAGGTCCTCGAAGGCAGGGAGTAGTTCTCAGTCATTTTCATGTCTTTGCACTATTGCCTTTTGGACTGACAAAATCTTAAAGGTTCAAAACACGGCCAGTGCAGCAGTCAGGTGTAGACATGGCCAGTGCAGCACACATGTACACATAAATAAATCTCATTTTAAAAAGAGTATCTGAAATATACTGAGTCCTTATTGAATGTAAACTATATCTTCATCCTTCTTACTAATCTACATGGAACCCTAATTTCTAGCCACCAAGAAGGAAAATAAAATAAATTACCTATTTAAAAATAGAAAATATCCAGGCAGTAGTGGCGCACGCCTTTAATCCCAGCACTTGGCAGAGGCAGGCAGATTTCTGAGTTCGAGGCCAGCCTGGTCTACAGAGTGAGTTCCAGGACAGCCAGGGCTACACAGAGAAACCCTGTCTCGGAAAAAAATAAATAGAAAATAAAGCTTTCTATTTTTGTACTTTTCTTTTTTCTCTGTGTACATGGAAATATAGTAATTATAATTGTAAATAATATAGAACTTATAAAGCTGTAAAAATATAAACCCAGAAGCCTAAGTTTGAGAAAAGACCATTTTGGAAGAAGACCATAAAGATAAGACATTCTGTGGGCTGAAGATGTGGCTCAGATGATGGTGTACCGACTTAGCATGACAAAGCTGTGGGTTCAATCCCCAGCACTGCGTAAATAAGGTGTGGTGGTGCAGGCCTATAACCCCAGCACTCAGAGAGGCAGAGACACCAGGAATTCAAAGCCATCCTTGGCTTTGTAACAAGTTCAAGCCAGCTTAGCCTATAGGAGTCCTTCCCTCAAGAGACTCGAGGGGGTGTGGGTGCAGTAAGGAGAAGAGAAGAGAAAGAAAGGACTGAAGAGGGTACCAGGTAGCGTGTGGGTAGGATCCTGGCACTCAGGCTGTGAGTTAAAGCCAACTTGTGGCTCCCTGGGCACCTAGACACATGGCATTCATACTGCCCCCATACACACATGTGTGCGCGCACACACAAGTAAAAATAAATAAATCTTTGGGGAGAACAAAGGTTTTCAGATCTCAGTGGGCCCAAGGTGTGGTTCTTTAGAGGAACATTCATTTAGCATGTTCATAAAAGACTGTAACCTGCTTCAGCCATGATGCACTCTCACTGTTATTTCATTTTTAAAAATATATTTAATTTAGTTGATTTATTTCTCGTGTGTGTGTGTGTGTGTGTGTGTGTGTGTGTGTGTACACGTACATGTCTGTGCATGTGTGGGAGGTCAAAGGACAACTTGAAGGTCACTGTTGATTTCTTCTACCATGAGGGTCCTGGGAACAATCTCAGGTCATCAGGTTGGTGGCAGATACCACCATATAGTATATGCTGGCCTGGAACTCACTGTGTAACCCACTCCTCAGCCTTGCAGCCCTCCAGTGATGGCTTAGCTGTCAGTACTGGAATTACAGATGTGGGCCAGCCACCTAGTGTCAGATTTTACCCTTAGGTTGACAGTTTGGAATTGCCAGTGTGGATCAGGCTGGCTTTGAACTCACAGAGGTCTGCCTGCCTCTGCCTCCTGAGTTTTTGTTGTATTTTAAGATCCACTTTATTTTATGTATATGAGGAGCTTTGCATGTCTGTGTACTATATGTGTGCCTGGTGCCCAAGCAAGTTAGAAGAGGGCATCAGATCCTCTGGACTTTAAAGATGGTTGGGAGCCAGACTGCTGGGAACTAAACCTGGGTCTCCTGCAAAAGGGCCAGCTCTCCAACCCCAACTCTTTTTTTTTTTTTTTTTTCCTCCGAGACAGGGTTTCTCTGTGTAACCCTGGCTTTCCTGGAACTCACCCTGTAGACCAGGCTGGCCTCAAACTCAGAAATCTGCTTGCCTCTGCCTCCCAAGTGCTGGGATTAAAGGCATGCGCCACCACTGCCTAGCTGAACCCCAACTGTTTGTTCTTTAAGACTGGGCTTTGCTATGTATCTGCAGCTGGCTTTGAAATATGCTGTCTAGCCCAGGCTGGTCTCCATTCTGCAATCCTCCTGCCTCTGCCTCTCTGCCTCTCTGCCTCTCTGCCTCTCTGCCTCTCTGCCTCTCTGCCTCTCTGCCTCTCTGCCTCTCTGCCTCCTGACTGCTGGGATTACAGGTGTGCTCCCGAGATGAGCATCCTGCTTCACTGAGGTTTCTCCTTTTCATTTAGGACAATATAGGAGAGCTGGATCTTGACAAGCAGTCAGAGCTCCGAGCTCTGAGGAAGAAGGAGCTGGATGAAGAGGAGAGCGTCAGGAAAAGGGCTGTGCAGTTTGGAACCGGGGAGCTGTGTGATGCCATCTCTGCAGTGGAGGAGAAAGTGAGATACTTGAGGCCCTTAGATTTTGAGGAAGCCAGGGAACTTTTTCTGCTGGGTCAGCACTATGTGTATGAGGCCAAAGAGTTCTTCCAGATTGATGGGTATGTCACTGACCACATTGAAGTTGTCCAAGACCACAGCGCTCTGTTCAAGGTGCTCGCATTCTTTGAGGCTGACATGGAGAGGCGGTGCAGGATGCACAAGCGCAGAATAGCCATGCTAGAGCCCCTGACTGTGGACCTGAACCCACAGTTCTACCTGTTGGTCAACAGGCAGATTCAGTTTGAAGTCGCACATGCGTACTATGACATGATGGACTTGAAGGTAGCCATTGCTGACAAGCTCAGGGATCCCGACTCACACATTGTGAAAAAAATAAATAGCCTGAATAAGTCTGCACTCAAGTACTACCAGCTCTTCCTAGACTCCCTGAGAGACCCGAACAAAGTCTTTCCTGAGCACATCGGGGAAGATGTCCTCCGCCCTGCCATGTTAGCTAAGTTCCGGGTCGCTCGTCTGTATGGCAAAATCATCACTGCAGATCCCAAGAAAGAGCTAGAGAATTTGGCAACATCTTTGGAACATTACAAATTTATTGTTGATTACTGTGAAACTCACCCCGAGGCTGCCCAGGAAATAGAAGTTGAGTTAGAACTTAGTAAAGAAATGGTCAGCCTTCTCCCAACAAAGATGGAGAGGTTCCGAGCCAAGATGGCCCTGACTTAAGCTTGGTCCAAAGGAAAGGAAACACAGCCTGAAGCCACTCCCCTCCCCCATAGCAAACGAGGCCCAGCCCCATGGTCACCTTCATGCCAGGGCCAGAGGGATGCACTCTGAGCTCCAGAAGCAGTCAGGTGCCTGAGTCTATGCTAGGACTTTAAGCACCATAGATTAATTAATAATTTATACCTAATTATGTAAGTTGCCTTGCTAAAGTGACAGGTGTTTTGCATTTTCGATCGCTTGTTTTCCTGTTTAAGTATAAACATCGCTGCCTTGATTTCTAAACGTTAAGTCCTTGTTGACTCGTACTAGTTAGAGTTCGTACTAGGAGCAGCACTGGGTAGTGTACCCGGGAGAAGAGCCTCTTACTATGTTGAATGTGAGAAAGTCACTTCAGATTGTCATTCTTTGTAAAATACTTACTTTCTTAAACTCCAAAATAAATCTTTCCCTTTTTGAAAATACTAAAAACTTAATTAATAATGTTGCAAAATGGCTTATCTTAATTATGAGACTGAAGACCTTGCTCATAATAAATTTACTTATTTCAACTAGTAGATGCTTTTATTACCCCCTTTTTTTTCTTGTAAGAATGGCCTTTTAAAAAAAGATTTATTCGTGTATGTGTGTGTGTGTGTGTGTGTGTGTGTGTGTGTGTACACCAAGTGTATGCCTGTGGATCACGTGCCTGCAGTGACTATGGAGGCCAGTAGAGGGCATCAGATTCCCCTGGAACTGGGGGTACAGACATGTGGGTCCTGGGGACCGCCCTGGTCCTTTAGAAGAGGAGCCAGTTCTTAGCCATTGAGCCATCTCACCAACCTGTTTTCTTGTAACAATTGGTCTTATTTTTGATACTTTAAAGATATTGCCTTATCTGAGCCAGAGAATAATATTTTAATGTTTTTATTAGTATATGTTAATTATTCATAGTTGATTTCTCTTTGGCATTTTCATACACATATATAATGTGTTCCAATCACATTGATCCTGTCACCCTCTCCTGTGCCCCTCAGTCCTCTTTGTCAGAGAAGAGTATTTCTCTAATAAGGCTGCACAGTGAGGAAATATCACAATAGAAAACCTTGCTGGCAGTGGTGGTGCATTCCTTTAATTTCAGTACTTGGGAGGCAGAGGCACACAAATCTCAGAGTCTGAGGCCAGCCTGGTCAACACCAGACCTCAGGTGGAGGAAGCTTCATAGGTTGAGGACAGTTTACATTTTATCCTAGGCTCAATGGTTCCTAGAATTTTAGCAGGATGAATGGCCAATCTGATTAGATTTGCTTGTTTGTTTGAGACAGTCTGAGGCCCTGTGTGCACAGAGCACATGAACAGAGAGGAGGATGCCTTGGGGCTCAGCGAGGACATCCAGGTGCTCTGTGGTGACTGTGGTGGTTTGGAAAGGTGGAGACCTGGAGTGAAGGACTGCACGAGGAGGAAGCGGCTTTGCAGTCTTTATTGGAACAAGCTTCCAAAGAAGTGCAGCACTTTAGAAGATCTGTCAGGGAGGGTAGGGTGGGAGGGTCAGGCACCAGACATTAGGTGGAAGAAGCTTTGTAGGTTGGGGACAGTTTACATTTTATTCTAGGTTCAGTGGTTCCTAGAATTTTAGCAAGATGGCTGGCTGATTAGGTTTTGTTTGTTTATTTGTTTTTTTGAGACAGTGTTTCTCTATGTAGCTCTCGCTGTTCTACAACTTATTCTTTAGACCAGGCTGGCCTTGAACTCACAGAGATCTGTCTGCTTCTGCCTCTCAAGTACTGGGATTGAAGGTGTTTGCCACCACCTTGTAGCTCTGATTAGAGTTCTTAAGAAACCAGCTCCTATGGGCTGGAAACATGGTCCAGTTGCTAGGCGCTTGTCCAGCATGCTTAGGCCTGAGTCCAATCCCAGTGCCACATAAGCTAGACATGGTGCTCCTTGTACTGAGGAGGCAGGAGGAACATATATGGTTGAGATCTATTTTAGCTACCACTGAATGTGAGGCCAGCCCTGGATATCTGAGGCCCTGTCTGGAAGAGTGAGAAGGAGCAAGGACAGTAGCTTCTGCAGGGGGATGGGATGACACAGTTGATCCAAGTCACAGACAAGGCGGCTTGGACCAGGATGATGGGGTAGAGAAGGTCAGTTTCTGGTTTTGAAGCAGAAGCCATGCTGAAGGTTTTTATGGGGGAAGAGTCATGAGCCACAGTAAGTGGAGGAAGCGCTCAGGCAGAGCGAGTTTTAAGCGGGGCCTGTGGGGTTAGAAGCAAGAGTTCTGTTTAGGTTATGTTGAGTTGAGGATGTTAAGCCTGAGATGAAGTAATCACTGGTTAATAGCTTTTCATAAGACCTTCCTTAAAAGGGAGCGGAGGAACCTCAAAGGAGCCAAAGAGGGCCAGGCAGCTTCCTGACAGGGAATCCTCTCTTAAGAAAGAGAAATGCACCTCCCTGTTCTAAGCCTTTCTCTACTGATATTGATGTCTGCGGGTGATTTTCATGTGTGTATATGCGCTGCATGTGTACAGTATCCTTGGAAATCAGAAGAGGGTGTCAGACTCCATGGAACTGGAGTTGGAGATGCTCGTGAGCCACCACATGGCCTCTGGTGACCGAAGGGTCCTTTGCAAGAACAGCAAGTGCTCTTAACTGCTGGGCCATCTCCACCCACCATGCACACACGCCAAATTTTCCTTGATATAGTCATTTTCGTAACCTCACTTCAATGTTTATTTGTTTGTTTAACAAGTACCCGCTGAGCTTTGGGTGCTACACTTTGAGGATATGCTATAATTCAATGTCTTTTGTCTTTGCCTCTCTTCTTTCCTGGCAGTGTTAGCTTGCTTTCAAAGGGTAAAAGGCCAAGTAATACAGGCAGTGACCTGAAAACTGTTCTTCATCCTTTGTCACGTGCTCTCTGTGGCTTTTCACACTGGGATGCTTTGTCTCTGGTTTGGCAGTAGAGATCTCATCCTGTATTCTCCTGGCAAATGCCTCCTGAAGGCACTTGGCTGCTTCCCTGGAGAGCCCTGTCTCCCATGTTCTGCTCTCAAAGCCCCCTGACACTCACCTTACAGGGGACAGCAGAGCTTCTGTTCATGAGGTTTAGGACAGAAGCTATGATCATGGAGCAGCTGGTGAGTAGTGGCAGGCCTGTTTGAACCACGGATCTCTTACAAAACGAAAGCTATTGGTCTTACCAATTCCGTGAGGATGGATCTTGAGAAAAATTCTTCACAAGCCACTAGATCAGGTAGAAATGAGGAGGAGGGGAAAATTGACCTGAAATTCCACATTACCCAAACCATAATTAATTATAGCCATATGAAGAGAATTTTTCAGTTAACTAGTTTCGTTTCTAAGTAGATATTACATGTTGCTAGTCTTGCCGGGCGGTGGTGGCGCACGCCTTTAATCCCAGCACTTGGTAGGCAGAGGCAGGTGGATTTCTGAGTTCAAGGCCAGCCTGGTCTACAGAGTGAGTTCCAGGACAGCCAGGGATACACAGAGAAACCCTGTCTCAAAAAAAAAAAAAAATGTTGTTAGTCTTTACAAAGCCGTTTTGAGAGAGTGTCCATTTTTCCTCTACTGGGAACAGTCTCTAATCATGAGTTGTGAAAACGGAACTCTCAAATCTTTGGATGACAATAATATTTTTTAAGTGGCCTAGTACATATGGGAACACATTTGTTTTTCTCTTTTTGCTTGTTTTTAGCCTTTAATGGCTGAGTCAATTCTCCAGCGCTATGTCTTGGTTTGGGTTGGTTGGTTGGTTGGTTGGTTGGTTGGTTGGTTTGATTAGATTTTTTGAGACAGGTTCTCTCTATAGAGTCCTGGCTAGTCTGGAACTCATCCTGTAGACCAGACTGGCCTCCAATTCACCCTGTAACCCTGGCTGGCCTTGAACTCACGGAGATGCTCCTGCCTCTGCTTCCAAGTACTGGGATTAAAAGCATGTGCCACCACACACAGCTAAAATTATTTTTCATCATCATTTTAACATACACCTTCCGTGCATTAAGCCCAGTGTCCATCGTACTGTACCCCCCAAACCCTATTAGTAGATTTAGGAAAAAACTAAGATAGGAAAGCAGTTTCAAGAAAGTAACACAGAACTGTGCACAAGGTCCTAGGTTCAATTTCCAGCACTGCACAGACCTAGTGTGGCGGCACAGGCCTATATCCCAGCACTTGAGAGAGAGAGGCAGGGGGAACGAGAGCTGAAGATCACCTTTGGCTGCACAGTGAGCTTACACATAACTTTATAATCCAGCCAGGCTCTTCAGGTGGGTATCCCCTTTCTCAGGAAGGTCGTGACCCAATGTTATATGGTTATCTACAGGAAATGACAAGGTTGTATAATGATGTTCTATATAAAAACGAAGCTCGAAAATACACTTAAGAAAACCTGAGGTGCCTGCAGGGTGTGGTGAGCCAATCGGTGCACCGTGACCTACAGCCGTCCCCACCAGCTGTATCAGGGCAGAGCTGTGGCTGGCTCCCTTCTGAAGGCCTCGCTTGGGATCCCTGAGTGTCTTGTCTTTGCTGTTAATCAGCAGACTTGTCGAGATCAGTCATCTCTGATTTGGTCACCCAACAGCTGTTCTGCAACTCAGTGTCCCACCAGTGGGAAGTCTTAGCAATGAAAACCCAAGTAACCCCCTCTGCCTGCCCGATGTGCATGGCTGTTTGGGGTGGGGTAAGGGAGGGGAGCTTTATGTTAAGGTGCAGACTCTGATCCTACGCAGTTAGTCATTTCCTTCTTAATATGGTGCTCATAAAAATCTAACTTCTTCCCACTTACACATAAGTGGATGTGACTTGTCAGAAAGTAGCCTAAATTTTCCTCATTGAAGAGATTTTGGGGCTGGAGAGATGGCTCAACAGTTAAGAGCATTGGCTGCTCTTCCAGAGGACCCAAGTTCAATTCCCAGCTCCCACATGGCAGATCACAGCTGTCTGTAACTCTGGTTCCAGAGGATCCGACACCCTGACACAGACATACACAAACACCAAATGTACATAAAAATAAATAAATTAATAAACAGTAATCACACAGAAAAAGGATATAGATAGCGGCAAAGGAAAAGACCAAGTCACATAGTAAAGGTAGGCCCTCCCACCTAGAGTAACACCCAGCTTTTCACTGAGGCTGTAAAAGCCAGGAGGGCCTGTACAAGCTCTAAGAGACCACAGAGGCCACCCCAGACTACTACACCCAGCAAAACTACTGAGGATTTCTGCTTACTGACTTGCTCATCATAGCTTGTTAAAGCCTGCTTTCTTATAGAACACAGGCCTATCAGCTCAGGGATGGGACCGCCCACAGTGGACTGCCCCTCCTATCACTAATTAAGAAAATGACCTACAGGTCTGTCAATAGCCCAAATCTTTTTTTTTAAAGATTTATTTGTTTATTTTATGTGAATACACTGTCACTCTCTTCAGACACACCAGAAGAGGGCATTGGATCCCATTACAGATGGTTGTGAACCACCATGTGGTTGCTGGGAATTGAACTCAGGACCTCTGGAAGTGCAGTCAGTGCTCTTAACCACTGAGCCATCTCTCCAGTCCCCAATATCCCAAATCTTACTGGAGTATTTTCTCAATTGAGGTTCCCTCCTCTCCAGTGACTCTTGCTTGTACCAAGTTGACATAAAACTAGCCAGCACATTCTCTAAATGGTCTGGCTGTCCTGAACTCACTTTGTAGGCTTTTGCTAGCCTTGAACTAATAGAAATCTGCCTGCTTCTGCCTCCCAAGAACTAGGATTAAAGGTGTGTACCATCACATCTGGCTAAGACTTTTATAATAAAAACTTTAAGACACTGAAGAAAGAAATTGACTCTGACACCAGAAAATGGAAAGATCTCTCATGTTTGTTGATCAGTAGAATTAATATTGTGGAAATGGCCATCTTACCAAAGGCAGTCTACAGATTCAATGCAAACCCCATCAAAAGTCCAGCACAATTCTTTACAGAAATTTAAAAATAAAATCTTCAGTTTCATATGGAAACACACAGAGACCAGGATAGTTAAAACAATCCCGAATAATTAAAAGAACTTCTAGCAATATTACAGTTCTAGATTTCAAGTTGTACCTCAGAGCTGGAGTAAATACAAACAGCATGGTATCTCCAGAAAGACATATTAATCAACGGAATTGAACCGAAGACCCAGACATCTCCACACGCCTATGGACACTTGATTTTTGACAAGCCAAAAATACATATGGGGTAGGGACCAGCATCTTCAACAAATGGTGATGATCAAACATGTAGAAGAATGTAAATAGATCCATATTTATCACCCTGGACCAACTCATCTCCAAATGGATCAAGGACCTCAACATAAGACCAGGTTCCCTGAATCTCCGTGAGGGACAGTGAGGAATCGCCTTAAGCTGATTGGCACAGGAAAAGACTTTCTGAACAGAACGCCGATAGCATAGGTACCAAGAGCAACAATTAACAAATGGGACCTCGTAAGACTGAAAAGCTTCTGTGGCAAGGACACCATCAGTCAGGCAAAGCAGCAAGCTACAGTATAGAGATCGATAACTTTATACATGCGAGAGAGGGTTAGTATCTAAAACACATAAAGAACTAAACACCTGAACGTCAAGAAAGCAACCCAATTCAAAACTTGGGTACAGAAGTAAAGGAAAGATTCCCAAAGGATCAAACACAAACGGAGGGGAGAGAAACACCTAAAACCATCCTGCATCCTTAGCCATCAGAGAAATGCAGATTAAAATGAGATTTTATCTTACCCCAGTCACGATGGCCAAGATCAATAAAACTAGGAAGAGCTCATGCTGGTGAGGATGCAGGAGTAAGAGGAACACTCAACCATGGCTGTGGGGAAACTCAGACAGTCACTATGGAAACCAGTGTGGCAGTTCTTCAGGAAGCTGGGAATAGAGCTATCTCCAGATCCAGCTCTACAACTCGTGAGCACCTACCCGAAGAGCTGTACAGCCCACAACAGAGACAATTGCTTGTCCATGTTCATTGCGCTATTCAGAATAGCTAGAGATTGGAAACATCCTAGCTGTCCATCAACTGATGATGGATAATGAAAATGTGGTACATTTATACAATGGGATATTACTCAGTTGCTAAGAAAAGTGAAATTTGCAGGTAAATGGATGGAGCTAGAAACAGTCCTCCTGGGTGAGATATGTGGATATTGCATATTTTATATGTGTGTTAGCTTTTAAGTTTTGGCTATGTGTACTTCCTAACCACAGAGGTTAGGTACCTGGTAAGGGACCAGAGGGAGGAGGGACCTTCCAAGGAAGAAGAAATAGAATATGGTGATGGAAGAAAAGGGGAAACTAGAACAGGAGGATTAAATGGAGAAGGGGATGGGCAGGGGGAGGGCTGAGAAGGAAGCTAGAGCTTTCATAGACAGGAACCTGGAACCAGAAACTCCCGGGGTTTTGGTTCCCGAAGGGACCCTAGCCTGGGGACAGAGGGACAGACCGACATCCCCAGCAGCCTCCTGTTGCCTAGCAGCTACAGCTGTCCCCTTTTGTACTCCCTGACCTGGGGGAATTCTGCTGGCTCCACCACAGCCCTGGGTCTCTGTTCCGAAGGGAAGGTTTCCCAGGTGACAAGTAGACTCTCCCAAAAGACTCTTGAAGAATATTCTAGGCTGCCCCCCAGGGAGGCAAGGAAAGGGAAAGCGGATTATTTGGAAACACAGCACATAAGCAGCATGTCTTGTGGACCCGAATGGAAAATGCCAATGTTTGCCCTAGTGTTGGCATCAACTATTGACTGCAGGTAAAGCCGCACTGTCTCTTGTTTGTTCGTTTGGGTTTTTTTTCAAGGCAGGGTTTTTCTGTGTATCTCTGGCTGACCTGGAACTCACTCTGTAGACCAGGCTGGCCTCGAACTCAGAAATCCACCTGGCTCTGCCTCCCAAGTGCTGGGATTAAAGGCATGCACCACCACCGCCCGGCAAGCCGCACTGTCTCTTAAGAACTCGACATGCCAAAAAAAAAAAAAGAACTCGACATGCTTGAAGTGGAGCAGATCCTCATAGATTCCCCCATTCCTACCTAATAAGGGATGTGGTCTAGTGAGGTCTGACCCGGAGGAACTCCGGGGGAGTAGGGCGGAGTTGGCATCTCCAACTCCCTTTAGCAAGTGCAGTACCAACACCGTCCTCAAGATGGAGCTCAAGAGTGACCATATCTTGGGCAAATGGAGAGCCACAGTGAACGGATATATATGTGTGTGTGTGTGTGTGTGTGTGTGTGTGTGTGTGTGTGTGTGTGTAGTAGTGATGTGGCACCAGGCTGCTGTCCATCCTGGAGGAATGGAGCCACAGTGAACGGATATATGTGTGTGTGTGTGTGTGTGTGTGTGTGTGTAGTAGTGATGTGGCACCAGGCTGCTGTCCATCCTGGAGGAATGGAGCCACCAGTGGCTGCTACTGAAACAGTTGCCGCACTGTAGAGAAAGAATCACCCACCATTGGGCTCTGCTGGCCAACGGTTGCTGAGGCTCACCCAGGGCAGACTGTACCAAGTATTCCTGGGCACTTAGGATGTGAGTGCTCCAAACCATTATGAAGCACAAGTTGTAACCAAGGCCCGAGCCAAAGCTGATGGGTGTCTAAGATGCTGATCCTCGTGCGGTGTTCTGCCTAGGCGCTGGTGCCAGCTGTTGGAGCAAATGTTATTCAGAGGCTGAGAGTGTAACTTAGTGATAACTTGGCTGGAATGTCCGAGACGCTGAGGAACACCCTGATATCTCAAAACAAAACCCAAACATTTTCGTTTCTGTGAAGACTTTGGAAGATAGGATTGATTTTTTTTTTTTAATTAGTAGACCTTGAGTAAAACAGATTACCAAGGTGGACCAATGGTATACAACCATCATTCCTATGAAGGTTCAAGGTCATCTGTGACTACATTTAAGTTTAATAATAAAAAAAAAAAAGCATATTCCCTTCCCAAATGTGGTGGCCCTGGTCCAATTAGACAGTCTTAAGGCTGCAGATCCCTGGGGAAGGAAGGACCATGTTCTCAGATTGCCTTTGAACTCAGGATTTGATGGCAGCTTTGCTAGAATTTCTGTCCTTTCTGGGGGTTTCAGACTCATTGAGCTCCACCACAGCCCGGCCCATTTCCCTCCAACAATTAAGCTGGGTGTCATTAAAGATAGGGACACAGATCCAGTCATCTCAGAATATTGGAATCCCAGCCCTTTGGGGAGGTGGAGGCAGGAGGATCGAGAGAGTTCAAGTCTCTCTGGATTTGAGGGGAAGTGGGTTGTCTGGTGATGGGGCTCATCACTGGCTTAACTATCTATAATGGAGGCATCACCAGCCAGGAAGTAGTCTCCATCTGTGTTAGGATGTTAGTGTAAACCGGGGTGTGGTGTGGTGCACACCTGTCATCTCACACCTAGGGTGACGGAGGCAGGAGAACATTGAGAGGTCAGCCTGGACCACACAGGGAGAGCCCCGTCAGGAACGAACGAACCATCAATATTCTTTTAGAGGAGGTACACAGGAAGAAAGCCCCCAGCCTCTGTCCGAGAATTCGTCTATTGATATTTGCCCTCTCTGTTGCCAGGCAACAGCTGTTACCTTGGCCTTAAGCCTTTTCCGCACTCAGCCTCTTGTGCTAGATATTTTTTTTAAAAGATTTATTTATTTATTACATATGAATATACTGTAGCTATCTTCAGACACATCAGAAGAGGGCATCAGATCTCATTACAGATGGTTTTGAGCCATCATGTGGTTGCTGGGATTTGAACTCAGGACCTCTGGAAGTGCAGTCAGTGCTCTTAACCACTGAGCCATCTCTCCAGCCCCCTGTGCTAGATATTTTTATGTCAACTTGACACAAGCTAAAGTCATCTGAGGGGATGGGACCTCAGTTAAGAAAATACCTCTGTAAGATCCAGTTGTAGGACATTTTTTAAATTAGTGATGGATGCCGGAGGGCCCAGTTGTGGGTGGTGCCATCCCTGGGCTGGTGGTCCTGGGTTCTATAAGAAAGCAGGCTGAGCAAGCCAGGGAAAGCAAACCAGTAAGCAGCACACCTCCATGGCCTCTGCCTCAGCTCCTGCCTCCAGGTTCCCGTCCTGTGTGAGTTCCTGTCCTGACTTCCTTTGGTGATGAACAGCAATATGGAAATGTAAGCCAAATCAACAGCGCCCACCTCCCACCCCTACCTGCCCCCCCCCACACCTTGTTTTGGGCATGGTGTTTCACTGGAATGATAGTAACCCAGAGGGAGATACCTCCCTTCCCTTGTCTGTGACACAAATGTGTAGAAAATAATAGCTCTGAGCTTTGTTGGAACAGTTGAGGGGTCGGTGACCAGAGACACACATGGGGGCCTTGCAGAAAGTCTATCCAGATGTTGGCCTCTGCAAGGTTGTCCCCCATTTACTAACCTGGCATTGAGCATTGGGAGTACGGACCATTTCAGTCTTATTTATTTATTTATTTATTTATTTATTTATTTATTTATTTACTTTGGTGTTTTGAAAAGATGGGTCACATCTACCCGGAAGCTGGCCTCAACTCTCTGTCAGCCGCTGAGATTACCGCCCAGAGCCACCACACCTAATGCCTTCTCATTTTAATCAGAGTTTAAGACGAATTTCAGCAAGTGAACCAGGAAAACACTGGGACCGAATGACCAAGAGGGATACAGAAACGGAAGCCCGGAAGCCCTTCGGGAGCAGAGCTGGCTTCTAGCTTACTGTAACTGCTGAGAAAGGGGAAACTGCAGGGTTACACAATCCCGTGCTGTCGTCGGTGCGGTACAGACAGATAACGGTTGCGGGAGACACCCAGCAGGGCGGGACCTCTTCCCTCTCTGCCTCCCTATCTACCTTGTGAGTCCCAGGAAATGAAAGTGTTTCTGAGGCCGGGGGAGGACCAGTCCTCCTCAGAGGGGCCCCTGCCCATCTCCAGCGAAGCCAACCGAGAAGGCCTCTGACCAGAGATCTAATCTCAAAATAAGGGTAAAACCTTTACTTTCTGAAACTAAAAGTCGTCTCGGGCAGAGAACTAACGATACATGGCACACTGCAGTTAGACTGCTGGTAACCACGACTGATCCCTCTCCGTCCCAACTCAGCGTTCGGAGGAACCTTGACCCTGAGCTCGGGCTGCTCCAGGTTCTGTCTGGGCCGCCAGTCAGTGCCAACTCCCACTCGGGCCTCCTCCGTGCACTTGATCCACTCAGCACTCAGCAAAGTTTTTCTGAGTATTTCTTGCACGCAAGGCTCCAAAGCTGAGCCCCGTTTGGGGAACCCGTACCCTCAGCATCCGGGAATTCAGAGGAAGCCTGCCAACTCATGGACTGAAGTGGCATGGGGATTTCAGGAGACAAGCGGGACTTTCTGGATCAGAAGGGACCAGGGGACCAGGGGCAGGAGAGGGGGTATGATGAGATTTCTCTGGGGTCAGACACCAGGGGGCGCTTGCCCTGCTTGAAGCATCGGCCCCCAGGGAGATTTCAGTGTTCTTTGGGAGGATGGACTCTTAGGCATGTTCCTTACAACTAAAATTCAAAGAGTTGCCAATCTGGGACTTTCTGAAGCAGTTTGTCACTTGAGAATTTATGTACCTTTTTTGAGGGGGAGTGGGGGGAGAGTGTTTCACTATATCACTCTTGTTGTCCTGGAACTCACTATGTAGTCCAGGCTAGCCTCAAACACACACACAGATCCACTTTCCTCTGCCTCCCCAGTGCTAGGATTAAAGGCATATGCCACCCTGCCATGCTGAATGTATGTACTTAAAAATATTTCTTATGGGGGCTAGAGAGATGGCTCAGCAGTTAAGAGCACTGACTGCTCTTCCAGAAGTCCTGAGATCAATTCCCAGCAACCATGTGGTGGCTCACAACCATCTGTGATGGGATCCTATGCCCTCTTCTGGTGTGTCTGAAGACAGCTACGTGTACTCATGCACATACAATAAATCTTTTTTTGTTGTTTTGTTTTTCAAGACAGGGTTTCTCTGTATAGCCCTGGCTGTCCTGGAACTCACTCTGTAGACCAGGCTGGCCTCGAACTCAGAAATCTGCCTGCCTCCGCCTCCCAAGTACTGGGACTAAAGGCATGTGCCACCACCACTGCCCAGCCATACAATAAATCTTAATAAATAAAATACTATTACAATAATAAAATATATTTGTTATATAATATAATAAAAATGATTCTTACTAGTTAGCATAAACAATGGGTTTTAATTACAACATTTCCCTCCACATCTCACACATGACCTGGGAATTTATGTCCTTTTAAAAAACGTGCCATCGAGCTGGGATGCACCTCAGTGGGTGGAGTCCTTGCCTGGCATGCTCTGAAGCCCTGGGGTTGAGCACCATGATGGCAGAAGCCTGATAGTATATGTCAGTAATCTTAGCATTCAGGAGGCAGAGGCAGGAGGATTAGGCATTTAGAGTCATCTTTGGCTAGATAGTATGTTTGAGGCTGGCCTAGAATACATGACTCAAAAAAACAAAAGAAAAGAAAAGGAAAACCTAAACAAACACACACACACACACACACAAAACCCCAAAAATCCAAAAGCCATTATCCTTGGGTATGGTGGGATACACTCATTTTCCTGGCACTCAGGAGGCTGAGGCAGGATGTTTACAAGTCAAGGTTAGCCTGGGCTACATAGACTGTATCTCTACAGCAATAAAAAAGATCTTGTCTTATGGATGAAGGCAGAGAGTCAATAGGCCTGTTCTGGGACAGGGGATATCGCAGAAGCTGAGCCACGGACGCAGGGGGAGGCCCGCAGAGTCAGCATTCAGTGCTTGCGGGGGAGGGGTGGGCAGCGCAGAGCCAGCATTCAGTGCTTGTGTTGTAGCTGGGACTGGGCTTCATAACAAGCCTCCCAGATTCGAGCTGCGGTTTTCTGTACCTTGTCATCTCGGAGACATGCTATGGTTTAGCTTTCCAATGTCATCCAAAAGCTTCTATGTCGGAGGCTTGGTACCCAATGGAATTATTTAAAGTGGGCCTTTGGGAGCTGATTGAATCCTGAGGGCTCCAACTTCGTAAGGAAATTCATTCATTTATGGTTTTCTAGCTTAATGGACTTTAGGGACACTCCCCCATCGCCAAGCTTCTCCACCAGTGGTCCTCAAAGCTTCCTAACACTGCGACCTTGCAAAACAGTTCCTCATGTTGTGGTGACCCCCAACCATAAAATTGTCTTCATTACTACTTCATAGTTGTGGTTGTGTTGACATTATGGACTGTTATGTAGATATCTATGTTTTCTCAAAGCCTTGGAGAATATGGGGGTTGAGACACACAGGTTGAGAACCGTTGTTCTAGAAGGTAAGCAGTTTCCAGTGCCCCACAGGATGTGCTGTCTCCACACAGGCCCAAAGCATCTTGGCCAAACGACTCTAGTCCAGAACCTGAAACTGTCAATCAAAACACTTTCCATCTTACGGATTCTAAAAATACAGAATGGGTATTTTGTCCCAGTGAAAGGTGCTGATGGCTGACACATCTGGTTTCTCTTCAAACCACCAGAGCTCACTCCCCTGTCACGTGGGAGACAGGCTGTGGCAGAGGGGTTAGGGGAGGGAGGAGATTCTGGAGGCTGGGATCTCTGAAAACTACACCCAGCTCCCCCTTGCAATTGTGAATAATTCACATCCTCTCCAATCTTTGTGGAAGAAAATAGATTCAAAAGGGTAAAGGGGTTGGGCTGAGGTGGCATATGCGTTTAATTCCAGCACTCAGGGGGGTGGGGGAAGGGTAGAGGCAGGCAGATCTCCAATCCAAGGCCAGCATGATCTACAGAGCCAGTTCCAGGACAGCCAGGGCTACACAGAAAAACTCTGTGTTAAAAAAGCAAAAACAAAACAGAAAATAGTAAAGGAAATCCCCCCCAAGGTCACAAGGTCACAGTGCTAGAAACTGGCAGTTATCTGGCTCCATTGAAGGGATGCCCAAAGCCAGGCTGTCTTCCACTAGGGCCAACTCCCCTAGGAACCTGCAAACCACAGACTCCATAGCAGAGGCATGGAGAGAGCTGATCCCACGGTCAGCCAGGTGTGAGGGAAAGAACTTTCCTCAAATGTCGGTCCTTGGGGGAGGTGGGTGGTTTCTACCAGGAGCCTGTCTCTCTTTGGATGATAGGTGCAAGCTCACATGAGTCAAGGGAGGCCTTCGTGAGTAACCAAGAAGAGAAGAAAAGAGGAAGCCACTGCCTTTCTGTGGAAACTTCTCTGAGAACTGTTGGGTACAGGATGTGTCACTGGTCTGTGCAGGAGGTTGTGACAACCACGATGGCCTCAGTGTCTCCTCAGCCCCTCCAGTGGCTGATGTCACCCAGAGAACCTCAGCCTTCCTGTTCCTGGGATCTGAGGGCGGGAGTATGCAGGCAATAGTGAACCTGAAGTATGACTTCCCTCCCAGTGTCATGAAGGGGCTGTGATTCATCCCCTGAGCGAGCGAAGTGCCTGTCCTAGCTAGGGTTTCTATTGCTGTGATGAACACCATGACCAATGCAACTCGGGGAGGAAAGGGTCTGTTTGACTTACACTTCCGCATTCGTAATCATTGAGGGTAGTCAGAGCCGGAACTCAAACTGGGCAAGAACGCCGAGGCAGGAGCCAACGCAGAGGCCATGTAGGGGTGCTGCTTACTGGCTGCTCAGCCTGCTTTCTCATGGAACCCAGCGTCAGCAGCCCAGGGATGGGACCACCTCCAAAGGGCTGGGTCCTCCACCATCAATCACTAATTAAGAAAATGCCTTCCAGGCCTGTCTACAGCCCAGTCTTATGGAGGCGTTTTCTCAATTGGTCTTTTTTTTCCCCTCTCAGATGATTGATAGCTTGTGTCAAATTGCCAGAAATCTATCCAGCACAGTGTCCCATTCCCTGGCCCCAAAGGCCTGTCTTACACAAGGAAGACTCTCTTCAGTCTATCAACACGTAGCCACCGTGCAGATTCTCTGGCCTTTTTGAAGGCCCAGACACCTTGGAGAATTTTATAAAATTGTTCACTCATGTCTGAGTTAAAAGCAAGTAACCCCTAGTCCTGGACAGCGATTTCGGATAAATTCACGGGATTTTCCCTGGCTCTGTCAGGAAGTCCAGAAGGCCCTTGGGCTTTTTGGTAAACCCCTGCTAACCCTCCTGGAAGCCCCTGTTTCTGAATCGCCCCGTGTGGAAGCTGTAGCTATAAGCCTTCGAGCACTTGAAACAGCGCACTGAGAGCCGCTGTGTGTGCAAAGTGGCTTTGAAGGTTTAGGGTCAGAGAGGGATGTAGCTGGGGAAGCAAGCTCGGTGCACAGCCCTGGGTTTAACCCCGCATGCCAAAGGACAGGGAAAAACCAAGGCTGGAAGGTACACATCTAGCACTCCAACACTGGAAGGCTGAAGCCAGAGGACTACCACAAGTTTGGGCCAGCCTGGGCAGCACAGCAAGATCGTATCTCTAAGAAAACAAAATAGAGCCATTTATAAAAAATGGTTATAGGACGACCCATATAATTCTGATGCTTTAAAGGTGGAAGCTAGAGCAACTGTTCAAGGTTATCCTTCACTATGAGCAAGCTCAAGGCTAGCCTGGGCTACATGAGACTCTTTTTTTTTTTTCTAAGATACAGAATGCTTAATGATATTTATTGGTGCACTAAACGATAAGTTAGCTTGGAGTTGAAATTTACTATTCAATGTTCGGGGAGTGGTGGTACCTGCCTTTAATCCCAACACTCCAAAGTCAGAGTCAGGGGATTTCTATGAGATCAAGGGCAGCCTAGTCTACATAGTGAGTTCCAGGACAGTCAGAACTACATAGAGAGGCCTTGTCTGAAAGACAAAATGAAACAAGGAACTGAAAAGAATTAATATGTGGCTGAGATACAGCTCAATGGTAGAGTGCTTGCTTATATGCAGAAGGCCCTGGGATCAACACACACACACATACACACACACACACACAGAGATAGATAGAGAGAGAGAGAGAGAGAGAGAGAGAGAGAGAGAGAGAGAGAGAGAGAACTATTTCTTTTTGCTTTTGTTTGGTTTTTTTGTTTTGTTTTGTTTTGAGACAGGGTTTCACTATGTAGTCTGACTGACCTGGAACTCACAGAGATCTGCTTGCCTCTCTTGCTTCTGCTCCTGCCTCCAAACACTGGGATTAAAAGTTTGTGCCACTGCTCCTGGCCCTTTTCAGTTTTGAAAAATGTGTCTTGTGGGTGCTGGAGAGATGGCTCGGGAGTTCAGAACACTTGTTGCTTTTGCAGAGCGCTGGGGTGCGATTCCCAGCACCCACACAGAGGCTCATAACTGTGTGTAACTCTCGTTCCAGGGGATCCATCACCCTCATCTGACCTCCTCAGTCACCAGGTATACACATGGTGCACAGGCATACACATACAGGCAAAACGTTCAGGTATGTGAAATAAAATGAATATGTCAAAAACAATTTTAAACCATCTAAACCGTGTTTTGCGCGTTGGCACGGCGGCAAGCTGTGACTGGCGTTCTGTGGTCATTGGCCAGCCATGCTCTGTGACGGCGCCCGGCCAGCGGGGATTTGTGGCCCTCGGAGGCTCCTTGTGTCCTTTGTGAGCTTTCACTTCCTCTTTCTGGAGTCTGAGGTGGTGAGAGTGGGCAGGGATCATTGCAAGAACCTGCTGTAAGTCACGTGTTTGCAGCAGCAGGCAGCAAAAATCCCCACGAGCAGGATGTCCTGAGGGTCCAGACCCCAGTGGATGGAATTAAATTATCCATCTTTGGCCACCAAGGAGAGTCCTGCTCCAGGGGACAATCAGGGCTTTGGCTTCCCAGAATTGCTCAAGCAAGGTACCATAAGCTGGACAGCTCGACACTGTAGGAAATTATTCTCTCTTCATACAGAGGCCAGAGGTCCAAAATCAAGGTGACGGCAGAGCTGTGTGACTGTGCTCTAGGGTCTTAAGGGACTGTCACCCCTCAGACTTTTTAGCCACAGCCCTGACATCCTTTGTCTGTCTTGAATCACCTTCCTCTGTACAAATTTCCCTTTTCTTACAGAGAGCAGTCAACTCATTAGGGTCACCGTGGTCCAGTATCACTTCATCTTACCTTAGCTGCATCATGTAAAACTTACTTCCAAATAGGGTTCCATCTTGGAGTCCCAATAGCTATGTCTTTGGGAAGCATGCCGTTCCACTTTGGTACAGTTAATGAGTATTTTTGTGAAAAGCAATCTGCTGTGTGCTTGGATAATTTTCCAGCAGCTTCTAACCCAAAGAAGGGGACTGTGGGGTGCCTGGTGGATGCTCTAGAGGCTAGGAACACAAATTCATTTGTGATATTTGGTTTCCTGGGCAGAAATGAGAGAAAGTACAATGTCCCTAAGGCAGGAATGTTTGAAGAGCTCATAAAACACCCATTCCATAAAACACCCTTCCACCAATGGGGACAGAACCAGGTGGGAGGAAGGAGACACCCAGGCTGGGAGCTGGGCATCTAGCTGGCTCCATAGCCAGTGTTGCTGGGCTCAGATGGGTATGGTGGTGAAGGATCGGCTCCCAAGCTCCTGCCAGTGGTGGAGGAATGCCCTTCACTTCCTCCAGCCCCACGTCCCTCATTATTTGGTGGGGCAAAGGCACCATTGGCCCTCGGCGAGCATGGACCAGTCTTACACAACTGTCGTCTCCTCTAGACAATAAGAACAGAAGCAGGGTTTCTCTGCTAATTCCTTTTCCCTATTTCTTCTTGTTTCTTCCCAGACCTATGCCTGTCTCCTCTCGGGGTAGAGGCTGGCTTCTCCGGGAAGTGGCCAGCAGTGCCGGGGCTCCTACCCCCAGTGGCAGAAGGACAATTCTTTTTTTTTTTTTTAACCCATCCCTTCTTCTTCTTGCTCTGGCCCTGCTTGCTCCTGCCCAAAGGTTTGTATTTATTTATTATATGTAAATATACTGTAGCTGTTTTCAGACACCCATAAGAAGGCATCAGATCTCATTACGGATGGTTGTGAGCCACATGTGGTTGCCGGGAACTGAACTCAGGACCTCCAGAAGAGCAGTCAGTACTCTTAACCTCTGAACCATCTCACCAGCCTGAAGGGCAATTCTTATGGGCCGCATTCCCTGGCCTTTACGTACTTCCCTTCCCACCGTGGTGAGCCCCCTGCCTTCCTCATCTAGGAAGCAAGCTCTCCATTGCTGAACACTGGCCTTCGTGCGTCCACAGAACACACCATCTAGCTTGTTTCCTGGTTTGTTGAGCCAGGGTCTCACGTAGCTGGCCTCGAATTTGAGCTTGCTATGTGGTTAAGGGTGACCTTGAACTCCTGATCCTCCTGCTTCCACCTCCCAAGAGCCAGGACAGCCAGGGCCACACAGAGAAGCCCTGTCTTGAGAAAAGACTTGACCCTAACCTTAACAAATTTGTTGCAGCTTCAGAATGTGTGTGTGTGTGTGTGTTATATGTGTGTGTGAGTGAGTTCCTTGAGAGTATGAGTTTGTATGTGTGTAGTATGTGTATGTGTGTGTGAATGTATGTGCGGGTATGTATGAGTGTGTGAGAGGGTGTATTTGTGTGTTGTGGGTGTGTGATAGTGTGTGTGTGTGTGTCTGTGAGAGTCTGTGTATGGGTGTGTGTGTGGGTATGTGTTGAGTGTGTGTGCGTGTGTGGAGAGAATGTGTGTGTGTAACTATGCATTTGAGAATGTGTGTGTATATCCGTGTTGAGTGTGTGTTTGTGTGTATGAGTGTGTGTATGTGTGTGAGTGTGTGAAAGTATCTATGTGAGAGGGTGGGGTGCATATGGGTGCTGGGGATTGGACCTGGAGCCACACAAGCATTCTACCACAGCTGGAGTGACAAAGTGACACAGGAATCCATGAATTGATGGGAACAAATCATAGCTTACTTTTCACCAGCCTCCTCTGGAGACGGAGCCCTTTCTTCTATGGATGTACAGTGTCAACCAGGCCTGTGGCTTCCTCACCCGTGGAGATCGGCCCACAGATAGCACGGGCGTTCTGCTGCATTCTGTGATATCACTGAAGTTCTTCTGTACTGTACTTCAAAAAATAAAGGAATTGGGTTTGGTGGTATTGAAGACCTATAATCCTCCATGTAATGCTCCATGAACACTATGTGATGGGGAGGGGCTAGTTCTAGGTAAGTACTTAGCACACTACAGGTCCTGGGTTCAACCTTTGATGGTTAGTATTAATTCTCAACGCGACATGCCAGAACAATGATTCTCAACCTTTGGGTCGCAACCCCTGTGGCAAACCTCTATCTCCAAAAATATTTAGGCTTCATAACAGTAGCAAAATTACAGATCTGAAGTAGCAACAAAACTAATAATATGCTCAGGAGGGTTGCCACAATACCAGGAAGTGTATTAGCGATGCAGCAATCCGGAACTCTTGTCTCCTTGTTTCTGCCCTGATAGATTGTTCCCGAACTGAGAGCTCAAATAGATTGTTTTTTTCTCCTAACTTAATCTTGGCAGAAGTGCTTTATCTCAGCAACAGGAAAAGAAATGAAGACAAATATTTTCATTACCACAATATTTTTAAAAAAAATTTTTTTTGGTTTGGTTTTTCGAGACAGGGTTTCTCTGTGTAGCCCTGGCTGTCCTGGAACTCACTCAGACCAGGCTGGCCTCGAACTCAGAAATCCACCTGCCTCTGCCTCCCAAGTCCTGGGATTAAAGGTGTGTACCACCACAGTCTGGCTTATGGTATCATTTTAAAAAAGATTTGTTTGTATTTTATGTGTATGGATGTTTTGTCTGCACATATGTCTGTGTGCCATGTGCATGCCTGGTGCCTATGGAGGCCAGAGGGAAAAGATCAGATCTCCTGGAACTGGAGTTAAGGATGATTTTAAGTGCCCATGTAGATGCTGAGAATTGAACCTGAGTCCACTGCAAGGGCAGCAAGCCCTCTTAACTGCTGAGCCACCTCTCCAGCTCAATACGCTACCATTTACAAAAAAAAAATTAAGATTAGTAGTGTTCAATATAATTGTTTCACTTGAAATACTATGGGTTTGTTGTTTTGTTTGCTTGTTTTTCTGAGACGGCAGTTCCTGAATGTGTTAAGTAGTGGAAGCTGGTGTGCTGGCTAGTTCTCTGTCAGCTTGACTCAGGCTACAGTCACCTGAGGGGAGAAAACCCCAACTGAGAAAATGCCTCCATAGGATTGGGCTCTAGGCAAGCCAGTAAGGCATATTCTTAATTAGTGATTGATGGGGAGGACCTAGCCCACTGTGGGTGGGGCCATCCTTGGGATGGGGGTCCTGGGTTCTATATGAAAGCAAGCCTTGGGAAGAAAGCCAGGAAGTGCCATTCCTCCATGGCCTCTGTATTAGTTCCTGACTCCAGGTTCCTGCTAGTTTGAGTTCTTGTCCTGACTTCCCTCTGTGACAAACTGTTACCAGGAAATGTAAGCTGAAATAAACCTTCTCCTCCTAGTTGCTCTGGTCACGGTGTCTCGTCACGATACTAACCCTAGGTGGGACAGCTGGCCTCAAACTCCCAATTCTCCAGCCTCCATCTTCTAGGTGCTAACATTGTAAAGGGACAGTCCAGGCTGAAGGTGTTACTAGTCAATTTGTAGAGTGCTTACCTAGCATACATGGAGCCCCAAGTTCCATCCCATCAGCTCAGGAACTTAGGTGGCACATGCCTGTGACCCCAGCACATCTGAGGTGGAGGCAGGGGGATCAGGACTTCAAGGTCATTCTCCATTACACATGTCAAGTTTGAGGCCAGCTTGGGCTGCTCTACAGAAGATCCTGTCTCAAAAACAAATAGCCAGGTTGGTGGCACATGGCTTTAGTCCCAGCACTCGGGAGGCAGAGGCAGACATCTCTCTGTGAGTTTGAGACCAGCCTGATCTACAGAGTGAGTTCCAAGACAGCCAGGGCTACACAGAGAAACCCTGTCTAGAAAAACAAACAAAACAAAATGCAAAAAAAAAAAAAAAAAACAACCAAAAACCAACCAGAGTCTGGCCATGTAGCCCAGGCTGGTCCTGAGACACTGGTTATCCCAGGGTGGTCCTGAGACACTGGTTCAAGCAGTCCCCTGTTTCAGCCTCCTGAGCGCTAAGTTCAACCACAGCATCTCCTCCTGAGAAAGGATGTGCGGAGGAGGGACAGCCAAGAGATCCCTGACCAAAGTCAAGTTGTTCAGGAAGGAAGAAACCTTTAAGACATGCCCCTTGCTGTCCCTGAGGTAGCACAATGGTGTGTGCTGAAAGAGTAACTCCTCTTCCATCTCGTGTGGCCTGCAAGACAAGGTCTTCAGCCTTGGTTATGGCTCAGTCTTGCCCTTCTGTGGAGTGCTCTTTATTTATTCTTGAAATGGAAGAAGTAGCCCTTTGGATGGTCTCAGTGGGACTAGAGGAGGCCCAGCTGACTTTTGCATTGTGCCAAGTTAACCCTGGGCAGGAGCCCCTGAAAGTAAACAATAAAGCCAGGTTTCCATGGCTTTTTCTAGGTGTTATTGTATGTGTATGAATGGTTTTGCTCCTATGTAAGTCTGTGTACCAACTGTATGCCTGGTGCCCACAGGCATCAGAAGAGATCATTGGATCTCTGGAATTACAGATGATTGTGAGCTGCTCTGTACGTGCTGGAGACAGAAGCAGGGTCTGCAAGAACAAGTGTTCTTAACCACTAAGCCTTCTCGCCAGCCCGGTAAGACCAGGACCATCCCTGAGCCTTGGCTGTGCGCAGACGATGGCTCCCTGTGGTCTCTCACCAACAGGACATGGGCAGCGGAAGGAAGTGGAAGCCCCGGGTTCCCTCTGGGGCTCCCTTAAAGTCCATTGTCAGCTCATCCGGTGCCTGCTCACCTGCCTCTGCTTGGGACAGACCCGCACTCACCTAAACACAGTGCCCTAGGAAGTTTTGAGGTAATCGGGCACACACAACCTCGTACCTGGGGTGGAAGCTGGGCCGGGGGCGGGGCTTGGCCTGTGGCCGGGGCTTGGCTGGGCTGTGGCCAGAATTGGGGCGGGATGGGTGGGGGCCCCCCGGGGGCCTATGTGTCTAAGTGTGCCAGTGGTGCTGAGACTAGAGAGCCCTGGGGTCAGTAGTCTGTCACAGGCTACCTGGCTTCTGACACCACTTCCAGGCAGTCTGGAGCAATGGCGTCTGACCCACTTTCCTTCCAGTTCCAGAGAAGCTGGACGGATGCATGCACATCACTGTGGTTTGGTTTAAAACCCTTACTAAGAACTCGGGGTGTTAGGGGCCAAGCTAACACCAGTCCATTGGATCTACGTTTCCCAGTACACACCAATCCACCCCAGTGACCAGCCGATGAGAAACGACGTCATTACCACAGGAACATGCCCTCTTAGCCCGGAAACTTAACTAAGTTGTTATCTATATATTGTTTAATTTTTTTCTTTGTTTTTTTTTTGTTTTTGTTTTTGTTTTTTGTTTTTCGAGACAGGGTTTCTCTGCGGAGCCCTGGCTGTCCTGGAACTCACTCTGTAGACTAGGCTGGCCTCGAACTCAGAAATCCGCCTGCCTCTGCCTTCCAAGTTTGTTTAAATTTTTTTTATTGTTTTACTTATTTTAATAGGAGGCACACACCTTTAATCTCAGCACTCAGGAGACTGAGGCAGGTGGGTCTCTGAGTTCAAGGCCAGCCTGGTCTACAGAGGGAGCTGCAGGACAGCCAAGGATACACAGATGTCTCAACAACAACAACAATAATAATAACAACCAAACAACTCAAAAGCAAGCCCAGGGCTTCACGTGTAGAATAATAATTATTATCATATTATACCAATTATATAATTATTTTACTATATGATAAACTAATTGTTTATTATTATTATTGGTGGTGGTGGTGATGGTGTTGTTATAAATATATTTGAAACCAGTGTCCCCAAGTGAAGAATAGCATGTCATGCCACAGAATGTCTGTGCAGATCAGAGGGCAACTTGTGGGACTTGATTCTCTCCTTCTAGCACGTGGGTTCTGGGGACTGAACTCGAGTCATCAAGCTTAGCAGCAAGTGCCTGTGCCTGCTGAGCCATCTCACAGGCCCAAGGCTTTAAGAAGTAAAACAGATAGTCATGGGTCATAGGAGTTGTAGGAAACGTTTGTGCTTCAAGCCTGAGGTAACAGCACGTAAAACTGGGTCAAGCGTCAGATCCAGGAAGCGTCTGAACCAGAAAACAAGGCTCCAGGATATACGCTTTACTTTTCTTGGGGACCAGAGGTCTCGTTCAGCCCCTGAAGAAAGCTCAGGTGTCACTTGAATTCTGTACCCTAGTGCAGATACTGTTGTTACCCGAAGGCTGTAAAACCCTATGTATGTAAGAGAAAGGCACTGCTGCTGGGAGAAAGGGAACGAAGGCCACGGCTCACTGATGGCACAGCTAAGCCTCAGGAGCCCGGTGGTGGCTCGTATGCCGCTCTTTGTCCCCCTCATAGAGGAGGAGATGGGATGGAGGTGGTGGCGGCTCACACTTTCAGTTCCATGACACACTGGAGAAATGAATTGTTAGGAATAAACACAGGACACCAGGAGACAAAAGATGAGAGGCCTCCAGATCCTCCCCAACCCTTTGATTCTGCGCCAGATACATCGGGCCTTCCTGTAGTTAAGGCTTTTTCCTTCCTCTACAGGGGAAGGTTCAGAAATGCGTTTTGCTTGAGATCAAACTCAAGGAGGATGGGGATGTAGCTCTGTGGGGGTGGTGCTGGCATAGCACACATAAAGCCCCAAGTTCGATCCCCAGCACTGCATAAACTCTGTGGTGCATATCAGACATCCCAGCACTAAAGAACTGGAGGTAATTGGTCAGGAGTTCAAGGCCATCCTGTAAAACATAGTGAGTTGGAGGAGAACCCAGGCTAGATTAGACCCTGTCCTTCCTTTCTTTCTTTCTTTCTTTCTTTCTTTCTTTCTTTCTTTCTTTCTTTCTTTCTTTCTCTCCTTATTTCTTCTTTAGAGACAGGCTTTCTCTGTGTAGTCCTGGCTGTCCTGGAACTCACTCTGTAGACCAGGCTGGCCTTGAACTCAGAAACCTGCCTGCCTCTGCCTCCCAAGTGCTGGGATTAAAGGCATGCGCCACCACTGCCCGGCTAGACCCTGTCTTTACAAAACAACCAGAGAACCCAAAAGCAAGCCCAGGGCTTCATGTGTACAAAGCAAACATTCCCTCATTTGAGCTATGTCCTGAGCCCCTGGACACTTTTATTCCACTTATTTGTTTTATGTGCACATGTGCATTCGTGTGGTAACGTACATGTGCTATGGTGTGCGTGTAGAGGTTAGAGGACGATTTGCAGGAGCTGGTCTTTCCTTCTATCACATGACTTCTGAGAATTAAACACAAGTCACCAGACTTTACCCACTGTCTTAGTAAGGGTTTCTACCACTACAACAAAACACCAAGACAGAGAAGCAAGTTGGGAGGAAAGGGTTTATTCAGCTTACACTTCCGCATTGCTGTTCATCACCAAAAGAAGCCAGGACAGGAACTCAAGCAGGGCAGAAACCTGGAGGCAGGAGCTGATGCAGAGGCTGTGGAGAGGTGCTGCTTACTGGCTTTCTACCTTGGCTTGCTTAGAACCATCAACCTAAGGACAGCACCACCTACAATAGGCTGAGCCCTCCCCCATCCATGACTAATTAAGAAAATGCCCTACAGGGTTACCTATAGTCAGATCTTATGGAGGCATTTTCTCATCCTTCGTCTCTGATGTCTAGTTTGTGTCAAGCTGACAAAAAAACAAAAAACAAAAAAAAAACAAAAACAAAAACAAAAAACAGCCAGTGTGCCATCTCAGTATCCCAGTCGCAGGGTTTTAACAAGAACCAAAACCACAGTCACCTCAGACTATCCAGCTTTGCTGAATCTGAATAGGAAATGGGCCAGTGACTGGCATGTGCACCAGGAAGTGGTGTCCCCTCAGGACAGACACCTCGCAGGATTCCTCTTGGCCTTCCTAGACGGGCTGCTGGCAACACAAGGAACCTGAAAATAACGGCTGACGTTTCACAAGCTCCCGACCGCCTCTACCTGCACATAAATTGGGAAACCGGAGACCTGTTGCTTCCCAGAGCTGGGCCGACCCACATCCCCAGAGGGTTCCGGAGTGATCAGAGATGCCGAGGTTTCAGGCTGTACCTTCAGGGATCTGTGTCTAGAGGCTCGGGTGTCCTCAGTTAGTACTCGTCTTGTCTAAGCTGTTGCCCTTCAGAAAGGGAGGCACTGTTGAGATCTGGGGTCAGGCCTAGGGCACCTAGTGTGGGCAGGACCTGGGGGAGGGGCTTGGGAGTGTGACCAGGAGAGGTTTGTCGCTGACCTGGCCGCTCTGGGGCCTCATTGCTTTCTGCTAAGTGTCTGCTCAGCCCGTCTTCTGCTTTCTGTATTGCCTCTTCTTTTTATTATTCAATTTTATTTGCGTTTCACCATCAAAGGAAAGCCAACTCTCCCTTCCTGCCAGAATGACTCTTGTTTTTGCTTCGTTTTTATGTTGTTTTGCAGGGCTGGGGTAGGACCCAGGAGCTTTTACTCAGGAGCTGCTAACCCACACTCCCAGCCTCCGTCTGGGTTTTTATTTTGATAATTTACCAGTTTAGGTCAACAGATCAATTGGTAAGGAGTTTGTTTTTCTTAAGTTTCCCTAAGTTCTTATGAAAACTTCCCTTGATCTTTGTATAATTCATCCCCCTGTCTCAGAAGTTTTCTAAACAGCCGGTTGTTCCCACCCCACCCTTAGCATAAATGAGTTGGGGAGTTTAGACTTGTATTCAGGGGATCCTTTTCCATAAGATTCTCCTGGTTGACAACGCCTTTAAGATACAAGCCAGAGATGAATTAGGCAGTGCTTTATCCCCTCCCCATCCCCCAAGACAGGGTTTCTCTGTGTAGTCCTGGCTGTCCTGGAACTCACTCTATACACCAGGCTGGCCTCGAACTCAATAGATCCTCCGGCCTCTGCTTCCCAAGTGTGGGGATTGTTATGGTTTGTATATGCTCAGCACAGGGAATGGCACTATTAGGAAGTGTGGCCCTGTTGGAGGAGGTGTGTCACTGTGGGTGTGGGCTTTAAGACCCTCCTCTTAGCTGCCTGGAAGTCAGTATTCTGCTAGCAGCCTTCAGATGAAGATATAGAACTCTCAGCTCCTCCTGCACCATGCCTGCCTGGATGATGCCATGTTCCTGTCTTGATGATAATGGACTGAAACTCTGAACCTGTAAGCCAGCCTCAATTAAATGTTGTCCTTATAAGAGCTGCCTTGGTCATGGTGTCTATTCACAGTAGTAAAACCCTCACTAAGACAGGGATTAAAGGCATGCACCACCACCACCTGACTAAAATATATATTATAAGGTACGAAAATTCTCAGATGCAACAGGCAGTAACAGCTGACAAACTCTATCGCATGTGAAGAAACACACACACACACACTCATACACATTCACACATACACATATTCACACACACACACTCAGAGCAAAATGTCACAAAGGCTCCCTCCAGAATAACAGAGATCCTGAAATACTCCCCCACCCCAAAGAGCCAGGGGTCTTAAGTGTTCTTAGTGGCCTGGAACAGGTCCCCTTCCCCTAACTTGGGGTTGGTCCACTGAGACTAAGAAAGGGAAGCTGACAGATTCACAACTTCAGGTGAGCATGCTCAGAACTGGCCTTCCTCAGGTTCAGCCAGCCCAGACTGGTCAGCTGCAATGGGCTTGCTGGTGGATGAACAAGTTTCCCAGGCTTTTGTCTCAGGTCAGAGGGTGAAGAAGACACCAGAGGTCACCATCTTTCTTATCTATGTGTCCCCTGCCGTCATTTGTCATCCTGTCAGGATCTATCAAGCTCCTGATTCCTCAGAATAACCATGGACCATCCACCCCCTACCTATCTTTTTCTTTCTGGGATCACAGACCTGTACCACCATAGCAGGTTTCATATCAGACCTTTAACTTAGTTTTTCTGGTTTTGAAACAGTCTCCTGAAGCCTAGGATAGCCCAACCTAGAACTTATCGTGTAGCTGAGGCTAGCCTTGAAACTCTAATTTTCTTAGAAAAATGTTTACTTTATATAGGTTAGTTTACTTTATATATACGAATGTTCTTCCTGAATGTCTGTATACATGCCACCATGTGTGTGTCTGGGGCCCTTCGAGGCCAGAAGAGGGAATGAAGTCTCACTGGAATGAGAGTAACAAGTGATCATGAACTACGTACCACATGGATGCTGGGAACTGTACCTTGGTCCTCCGCAAGAGCCAACTCTAGGTGGCTAAGCCATCTCTCCAGCACTGCTTTTTATTTGTAAATTCTTATTTATTTCAGTAGAAAGGAATCTGTGATCCCCTCTTAACACAGTGAAGTTCATGAGAAGAGACCCTTCCAAAGAAACGTGTGTCACTTGTCACCAAAGAAACGTGTGTCATGGGGCTGGTGAGATGGCTCAGTGGTTAAGAGCACTGACTGCTCCTCCATAGGTCATGAGTTCAAATCCCAGCAACCACATGGTGGCTCACAACCATCTGTAATGAGATCTGATGCCCTCTTGTGGGTGTCTGAAGACAGCTACAGAATACTTACATATAATAAATAAATAAAAATTAAAAAAAAACAAAACAAAACAAGAAACGTGTGTCACTTGTCACCCACTAGAGAAGAGCAAGCATGTGATCCCCGCTTCTGACGCATCTGTCACTGATCCTGCATGGCGAGGATTACTGTGCGTATAATCTTCATCATAGCTCTCTAACAATGCAGTAGAGTCAACTCTGGAAACTTCTTAGGAACCAAGAACCGCCTCGGACAGACTCTTGGACGAGTGGGCTGCTGACGAGGCTCAGCAGCCTGGGAGTTACAGTCTTAGCTTGTACCCATGTCGTATTAATCACCGTAGAGTTCCACGAAAACTTTCTGTTCCTGTTCCTACTTAATAAAATTAGCAAGAGAAGCATACATGGGAATAGGAGAGGAAAAAAAAATGTCCGAACTGCAAATTCCATTCCATTCACCACAACTTATGTGATAGCAATCAGGGGACGACAACTCCCAAGAACCTTTTCCTTTTGACCCTGTGTCCTTCCTGTACTTCCACAGCCCTGATGGGTGTGTGGTCTAAGCAGGACACTGTCTCCGGGAATACTGCCCACCAAGTGCCAGCACTCTGTACGGTCACTGATGACATGATTGAAGGGGGCTTGGACAGTCTTTGGAACATGTGTGGGTCAGGCAGCCACGGGAAGCAGACTGGGATTTGTAGCTCAGGTCCATCCTTCTCCAGACCAAAGCACCATCAGCCTCCTGACCCACTCTCTGCCTCCAATTCTAGGAGCAAAAGGACTTGGCTTCCAAGGGCTCACAATCTGGCTAAGGAGAAAAGATGAACTACATAGCTGTTGTTTCCTTCTTTGTGTATTAGGGACTCTAATCAGAGCATCACACCAGATTCCCTGATCTACAGAGACTTTGAAACCAGAGTGTCCTGGTTAGCATCAGAGTTTCTTTGTGCAGGGTGGCGTGCCAGTGAGAAGCTGGACCATCCAGCACTCATCTTCTTGAACATCAGCGTGAGAACCAGATTCAACCACTGCTCTCCATTTGGAGTTTATTGGTGCCTGGGTTAAAGTATTTTATAAGGTTTGATGCTGCCAATGTTCTGTATTACATCAGTAGATGTTTGTTTGTTTATTGAGACAAAGTCTTGCTCTGCAGCCCTGGATGTCCTGGAACTCACTATGTAGACCAGGCTGGCCTCGAACTCAAGAGATTCCAAGTACTGGGAATAAAGGCATGAGCCATTGTATCCAGGTTGTTTGTTTGTTTTGTTTGTTTATTCAATAATTTATTTTCATTTATGTGTGTTGCTGGAATTTCCAACCCCAATAAGCCCATATGAAAACCCCACAATCCGGTTATTATAAGCCATATATAAGCCATATGCCTAGATTGGGCAGATTTAACAGTATGCTAACTTATTCCCCAGCTATAAGACCCCTTGCTACTTGTGGTTTCTCCTAGCCAAGTTGTTCAGGTCTGTTGTGGCTTCCTCCTTGTCTTCCGTCTTCTCTCCTGCCCTCATCCTCTTCTGTCTCTTTACCTGCCCCCACTCTTTCTTTTTAATTTCTTTTTTTTTAATGATTTATTTATTTTATGTATGTGAGTACACTGTAGCTGTCTTCAGACACACCAGAAGAGGGCATCAGATCCCATTACAGATGGTTGTGAGCCGCCATGTGGTTGCTGGGATTTGAACTCAGGACCTCTGCCACTCTGAACCACTGAGCCATCTCTCCAGCACTGTCCCCACTCTTGAACCTCCAGTCCCACCTTTCCCCTCCGCTGCCCCCAAAAAAGGCTCTAGCCTTTATTGACCACTTAAAATGGGGAGAAGGTTCACATGAGATCACCTTACATGATGGACTGTTTGTCGGGGCAACCCCTCTGGAGAAAGCAGAATTAACATCAGAGTACAAACAGCATTGGAACAACCCACAACATCTGTGTTTGTGTTTGAATGTCTGTATGCATGCCTGCATGACAGTCCTAAGGAGTGGAAGTTACAGGATTTGAACTAACGGCCTTGTGGATGCTGGGAACTGAACCAGGCTCCTCTGGAGGAACAGCCAGAGCTCTTAACCACCAAGCCATCTCTCCAGCCCTGAGGGTTTAAAGCAAGGTGGAGACCAGTTCGGTGGCTCAGCAAGTAGAGGCTGATGATCTGGTTTGAGTCCTGGGACTTACGTGGTAGAAGGAGAGAACCAACTCCCAATGGTTGTTCTTTAACCTCCACACATGTGCTTTGCTCTGTGTGTGTGTGTGTGTGTGTGTGTGTGTGTGTGTGTGTGTATAAATATGTTTATTCACATATGTAAATAAATATATGTGCAAACTCAAGGTGTATTTTGGGGAGAGGGGTTGTTGTTTTTGTTTTTCAAGACAGGGTTTCTCTGTGTAGCCCTGGCTGTCCTGGAACTCTCTCTGTAAACCAGGCTGGCCTTGAACAGAGTTCTACCTGCATCTGTCTCCTGTAATGGGAATAAAGGTGTCCCCACTTCCTCCCCCACCCTCCCTACCCCCCTGAGTGTGGGATTAAAAGTGTCACGACTACATCCAGCTTCCTTCTAACTTTTTGGAGGTACGGTCTCAGGTAGCCCAGGATGACCTCACTTTATACGCAGGGTAACTTTGAACTTCTGACCTTCTTGTTTTCACCTCCAAGATGTCGGAATTTCAGGCTGTACACAGTCTTCCTTGTTACACCACAATTGTCTTATGTCTGAAGTTATGCTCCCAGGAGCTGTTCATTCCAGAAGTAATTGCTGGATCTCCAACAAACACTGGTGCTTAGCAATGAGTAACCCATCCCTGATTTTATCCTCTTAATCTGTGACTGCCTCACTGGGAGTGGTCCAGATGACCCTCTATGAGGTCAGTAGCCTCCAAGTCTTGTTCATATCCCCAGAGTTTGCCTCAATCTTTATTATCTGGTCAGACTTTATCCCCTTGGTCATTGTCTGATGAAAAGGCGTGTCTTCTGTCTATCACCCACAGCCCCAAGCCTGACAATGAGACTTATTCCCATGACCCAGTCAAACATTGATCTAGGGAGGGCTGACGATATCTTGAGCTGGGTGGGATGAGCATTCTTTGCTCTATCTCCTCCAAGGACCGTGCCCTGTTTCTTTAACATGTTTACGCATCAGGACCGCCAAGGCCTCCTGGGTGCCTCTTCTGTACGTGACTCCCGAGAACTGGGACATGCAGGAGAACCGTGGCATTGCCATTTTAGGGACTGCCAGTCAATTAAATCTAGAGACTTCCTGTGATGGTTGGGGAAACTGAGGCCTAGACTGGGATATGGCTACATCCATGAAAATTAGCAGATTCCAGGTGGAATTCCTCGAACTGTGGAAGAAAATTGCAAATTATAAATGGTGCTTGTGGTTGGTTTTTCTGAGTACGTTTTCTTTTGTTAGTGCTAACTGGCCTGGTACTTGGTAGATAAACACAGTAGCACTGAGCTTCCCATGCTGATGTCTTATGGGGGCTTCTGAGAAGCCTCGGGGGTTAAGATCAAACTGAGGGGACGGGGACTCTAAAGATCATGATTGAGCTCCTTGGAGTGTCAGCTTTGTAGCACATGCTTAAACCCCGAGTGTTGAGTGTGGCTTGGATCACAGGATGAATGAGAGAATGCAATACACAGAGGGATTAAGAATTAAATTACACTCCGGGTGGTGGTGGTGCACGCCTTTAATCCCAGCACTTGGGAGGCAGAGGCAGGCGGATTTCTGAGTTCGAGGCCAGCCTGGTCTACAGAGTGAGTTCCAGGACAGCCAGGGCTACACAGAGAAACCCTGTCTCGAAAAACCGAAAAAAAAAAAAGAATTAAATCACATCCTGCTTACGTATGGTCCCACTGCCTCTGTGATTTTATTTATTTGTAGCGCTGAGGATGAAAGCAAGTTCCTGCCTTCGGCAGGCAAGCACACCAAGCTATCCTCTCAGGCTTCCAGGACTCAAAAACAGCAAGTCTCAAAGGCAAGAAATAAACTCCGGCCCGTAAAGGAGTGGGGCCTTGGGTCTGTCATCTGACTTCCACCGCCCCCCTCCACCCTCACAGTTGGGTAGGCTTTGAGATATAAACTCTGAGACCCTCTGTTGGATCAGAGGGTCAGCTGACCGGAAGACAGTCCTATTGTATGTAAAAGACTCTTAAGCTTTCTCTAGTCCAACTGTGCCAAGTGGCAGACAACTTAAGATCCTACTAGAAGGAGAAACCCAGCAGACCCGGCTGCTCCTCAACCAGTGCAGGCCAGGAAGGTCAGAGGCTCGGAGACAGGTGAGTACCCGGAAGCATGAACTCTCCTGTCTTATTTGAAATGTAACCTAGTGATTCCCTTGGGAGATGACTTGGTTTAGGATGAAATCAGGTCAGTTTTTCTTTACAAAGAAGACATTACTAGGTGCAAGGCCTCTGCGTTTCAGATCTCAGTCAGACTGCCTTAGACACATCCATGGCGGGAAAATAATGCAGAACAGAAGACCTGTGTGGGACTGGAGGCTGCTGGGAGTTTCACTCCCGTGCATTGTTCGTTCTGTGTCCCAGGCTGCTCTCTCTCTCTCTCTCTCTCTCTCTCTCTCTCTCTCTCTCTCTCGCTCTCTCTCGCTCTCGCTCTCGCTCTCTCTCTCGCTCTCTCTCGCTCTCTCTCGCTCTCGCTCTCGCTCTCTCTCTCGCTCTCTCTCGCTCTCTCTCGCTCTCTCTCGCTCTCTCTCGATCTTGCTCTCTGTTTTTCGAGACAGGGTTTCTCAGTGTAGGCCTGACTGTCCTGGAAATCTCTCTCTAGATCGACTCAGAGAGCCACCTGTCTCTGCCTCCCAAGCAATGGGATTAAAGGTGGGAGCCATCATGCCTGGCCTAGGCTGCTTGCTTTCGCTGTTCCTTCTTTCTTCTGAAGAGACTTTGGCTATGGCTTTCATAGAGCATCTGCCTTTGGTAACAGTAGAAAGAGCCCCTCGGAGTCTGGAGGCCTGGATCAGAATCTTGGGTTGACTGCTCTCAAACGTAAAGAGCCCTGTCTTTGTAGACAGCCAGGCTCCAGCCCTGGTTCTTTCCTTACTGCATGTATGATCTGGGGCAAGATGCTCTGCTGTCAGAGCCTCCTTGGCCTCACCTCAAGAGGAGGCTGGTCCATTCTGAACTCCATCAATCTAGTCATTCCTTCTCCTAGATATTTTGTGACAAATCTGGGGAGAGCCTTGTCACTTGGTCTATTGGAGTGTCCAGTAGACTGCTGCATGGATGGCTTCAGGATTAGGCAGGTGGGCCGATTCCAGCTCCAGGCCACTCTGAGTTACGAGTAAGTTCCAGGTCAGTCTGGGTCACAGAATGAGACTCCATGCCAAACAAAACAAAAGGCAAAATGTGGTGGTATAAGGCCTGGAACCCAGCACTTGGGATGCAGAGAAGCAGAAAGATCAGGAGTTCAAGGCCAACCCCAGCTGCATGTTGAATTTGAGACCAGCCTCGGTTATGTGAGACTCCATCTCAAGAAATAAAAGGCACAGTTGGTCTTTATAGTTGGTTTTGGATTGAGCCAAACATTGGTTGTCAAACAGCTGACAATGAATTTATTCATCAGTAAAAGGTAGAGGTACTCACCATGGATGAGAGAGAGAGAGAGAGAGAGAGAGAGAGAGAGAGAGAGAGAGAGACACAACTT
>NW_021604714.1:3637349-3658227 GCF_004785775.1 Grammomys surdaster | reverse complement strand
GTTGTTTTGTTTTTCTGTGTAGCCCTGGCTGTCCTGGAACTCACTCTCTAGACTAGGCAGAAAGACATTTCTTATACCCAACTTAAAAACAAAACAACCTTTTAGTTGTTTGTACATGTTTGTGTGTGTGCGTGTGTATGTGTGTGTGCGTGAGTGTGTGTGCATCTGCATATGTGTGTGTCCATGCCCGCATGTGTGTGCGTGTGATCTAGAAGTCAGCTAGAGTCTCTTCATGTCGCTCTGGCTGGATTGAAACTTGCTATATTGACCAAGCTGGCCTCGAATTTACAGAGATTCACCTGCCCCTGCTGTCTGAGTACTGGGATTAAATGCATTCACCATCATGCTGGTGAATGCTTATCCTTTTTTTTTTTTTTTTCTGCCTTGGTTTTAGAGACGGGGGTGGGGTGGGGGTGGGGGGTGGTGTCTGTCACTGAGCCTGGAGCTTGGTGATTCGCGCCAGGGAGCCTCAGGAAGCCACCTCCGCAGCACGGGGCTTACGCGCACACCGCCATGCCCAGCTTTTTGACACTGGTTCTAGGGATGAAACTCCAGTTCCTATGGCGCACCGCACATTCATTGAGTGAGCTCTTTCCCCAGGCAGTTTGTTTCTTTTAGTTCCAGTGTGCACCAAGTGTGAACCAGAGGCAGAGAATGGGTGCCCACACCGCACCCCGACCACACACATGCCCGAGAACCTGAGCAAGGAGAAACGGAGAGAGCTGTGCAGGAAGGGAGCCGCTGTGCAACCTTGTCTGGGCCATAGCTCAAACTCTAGAGAGGAGGAGGCTAGTTCCTGATTGGTCCGAGGAGGAGCCTTGGATTAGAACCACACCTGGTCTTGAAATCCTGAAATCTCAGCTACTCAAGAGGCACACAAAATTTGGGGGGTTGTTTTGGTTTTTTAAAAGGTGGGGTGGGCTAAGGGGATTTAGCTCAGAGGTAGAGCTAACTTGCTGGAGATTCCTGAGTCAGTCGATCACCAAAGAGTCTATGAGAAAGAATGCAGATTACCAAGGACAAATTACAGAGGTGTGACTTTATCCTGGAATCTTGTCTGCTCTGTCCCGAGAGGCCCTCAAGTGGTTCTGACCTGCAGTCAGGTTTGGGGCTGACTAACTTTGGTAGCAGGCACCAAAGACCTTGGAATATTCTCGTCTATAAAACACTAGTTTTAAGCCAGGCTCTTACCTGTAATGTCAGCACTTGAGAAGCGAAGGCAGAAGGATAGTCACTTGGTTTACATAGTGAGTACAGGCTAGCCTGGGCTAGAATGAGACCCTAACTCAAACAACAACAACAACAACAACAAAAACCAAAACCCACCAAACAAAACCAACGAAACAAACTAATTTTGGGATCTCTGCACTTTCCGATGTGGGACCTGGAATGATTTCTCCTTTGTCCCTTATCTACCTAAAGATGAGGCTTCAGACAGAAGTCCTTACTTACAGTTCCAGGACACTGACTAAGCAGAGAGTCCTTTCCTCAGAACATCCTCAGTAAACTGTCAAGTGTGAACCTATGTGACAAATGCTTAGGCAAGTTCCCAAGGCATGAAGAACACGGAAGCCAGCCCTAGAGGAAAAGAATAGAGGGGTTTGATGTGTAGAAGCTTCCAGAAGGACAAATCTGACCAGTGAGCATCCCCCCACCATTATGTTCACAGATGGGCCTGGGTCTTGACACAGAGGAAGAACACACACACACACACACACACACACACACTAAAGGCTGTTTGAGTTTCTAGCTAGTAACCTTTTTAAAATTCTGTAACAGATTTTTGTTTAGTTTTATCTATTTGAGATGGGGGTCTCTCTATATAGTTCTGGCTGTCCTGGAACTCACCCTGTAGATGAGGCTGGTCTTGAATTCTCAGAGATCTGCCTGCCTCTGCCTCCTGAGTGCTGGGATTAAAGATGTGCCTCATCACTCCCGACCTGTAAATAGGTTTTGATAGCTAGCTATCAAAGTGGTGTGGGGTGCAAACCAGAGAACTGCATTTTACCAAGGCAATCATTAGTCTTTAAAAGAGTAACTGGGTGTATATTATTCTTTTTTTTCCTCTTTTCTCCATCCCTCCTTTGCTACCTGCTCCTCCCCTTTGAGACAGGGAATCACTATGTATCCCAGGCTGGCCTCAAACTCACAGAGATCCATCTGCCTCTGAGTTCTGGGATCAAAGGCATGCACCATGATACCTGATTCCCAACACCCTTGTAAAGGTAGGGCTCACTATGTAGCCCAGGCTAGCTTCAAACTCATGATCCTTCTGCCTCAGCCTCCAGGGTGCTGGGAGTACATTATTACCTTGTTATGGAGAGGTAGTTCCAGCTCTGCTAGTGGGTTGGACTTCCTCAAATAATTCAGTTGTCTTGAAAATGTAAAATTTCACCAGGCATGGTGGTGTATGCCTTTAATCACAGCAGTCACAAGGTAGAGGCAGGTGGATCTCTGTGGGTTTGGAGACAAGACTGTGCAGAGCCTGTTTTAAATAAATAAATAAATAAATAAATAAATAAATAAATAAATAAATGAAAGAGAAAGAAAAAAAGAAAGAGAGAGAGAGAGAATGAGAATGTTCAATTTCTTTGGGCCCCAGAGACTGGAGTCGTCGTAGCAGGGCCTGCCCCACGAGTTTTTCAAGGGTGCCTTCACATTTAACTGAAATAGTTTTCTGGCGTTCCCAGTTGGTACACCCACTGGGATGGTAATTTCTATGAGCCACTGTGATTGGTTGACAGAACGTGGACCAGAATGTGTATTCTCTGGGCATCTCTGAGTCAGAGAGAGACACAGAGACAGAGAGAGCACACACTCTCTGCGGCCAGGCTGCTTGTCTAGCATGTTCATCCTCAATACTGCAAAAATAAAACAATGAACTCAGGGAGCCTCCCCGACCCCCAGTGGAGAACACTTCGTATTCCCAGCAAAGGAGCCTAGACTCTGAAGTAAATCAATTCTTTCCAATTAGGGGGTTTAGTAAGGTGGTTTAACAATAGCCTTGAACTCCAGATCCCCTTGACTCCGTCTCTTATAGGCACATATCTCTGCTCCCAATTGTATTGTCTTTTTGAGACAATACGACCTTGTAGCCTGGGCTGGCCTTAGCTACCTGAGGACTGAGATTTGCCACCAAGCTTGGTGGGGTTTAGTAAATATATAACCAAATTCCTCATACCTCCAACCTTTTGAGCAGGTAAATAAGTACAAACACACACACACACACACACACACACACACACACACAGAGGAGCTTCTTGGGATTCACTGGCTAGCCAGCTTAGCCTACTTATTGGCTACTCCAAGCCAACAATAACCCCATCTTGGAGCTGGAGCGACGTTGCATAGGTTGAAAGCATTAGCTGTTCTTCTATAGAGGATCTGAGTCTTGATGAGAACCGCTGACCCTCATTAGTCCCTGGACTCAGCTGGATGGCCACTCAGCTTGCAAGATTCCCCCAGAGAACGGTATACGTCACAGGACACTGGAATTTTTGTTTTAGTTTGATTTGGTTTTTGGTTTTCAAGACAGGGTTTCTCTGCTCAGTCCTGGAACTAGCTCTGCAGATCAGGCTAGCCCTGAATTCAGATTGCCCTGCCCCTGCCTCCCGAGTGCTGGGATTAAAGTCGAGCGCCGCGCCCCGGCTAGACGCTGGTTTCTTGTACTGTTTTTCAAGCAGTACACTAAGGCGAGTACATGCAGCAACTCCCACAGCCTTGTGAGGCAGGTGACAACGCCAACGGATAGGAGCAGATGTTGTGGAGCTTTACCAGAGTGGCACCGTCGGCAGCTAGCAGATAGGCTAACTGGTAGAGAGCGGGCGTTGCTTAGCGCTGACGGGCCGGGGCACTGCAGCCCAACTCTCCTAGGGGCTGGGATGCAGCGCGGTTAGAGTGTGTTTAACTAGCATGCACAAGGCCCTGGGTGTGTGTGATTGCCACCACCGCATCCTGGAGTCCGGAAGCACGCCTGCGATCCCAGCACTTCGGAGATGCAGCCCGGAGCTCCAGGGATTGGTGATTATTCTCGGTTGCATAGCAACTGAGTTTGAGGCTAGGCAAGACCCTATCTCAAAACGACGGGAACAATCAACTCAACCCTTCTAAAGCTGTGAGGAAGAGGAGGGCGTTAATTAAACACGCCCTATTTACACAGGTATAGACACTGAAGTTCAAGGAAGTTCATTAGGCTCCTGAGGGTATTCATGTGACAGACGGGGACAGTTCACTCTGCTAAACTCTTTGTCCTTATGCCTTCTATTAGTCAAGAATCCAGCCATGTCTGAGCCTCAGGCACGTGGCACCCTGAGAGTCTGCTGCATGCCAGACACATACAGTAGTCCCTGGTTCAGACAGGCCTTCCTCTGGTCCAGTGGTTCTCAACCTACCGAATGCTGTGACCTTTTAATACAGTTCCTTATGTTGTGGTGACCCCAGCCACAGAATTATTTTGATTGTTACTTCAGAACCGTAATCTGCTACTGTTATGAACCGTAACGTAAATATGTGTGTTTTCCGATAGTCTTAGGTGACCCCTGTGAAAGGGTCGTTTGACCTCCCCACCCCAAAAGGGGTTTGAACCACACTGCTCTGGAGGATCTCATGTGCTGGTCATGTGGAGACAGTGGGGGAGGGGCATGGACATCTACGAGATATTGGGCCAACACGCAAAGCTAGCCCGCTTCAGTCTCCTCTGCCTGGGAAGAACAAGCGTAGTGACCATAACTCGCTTGTCTGCCCCAAGGTAATGATCACCCAGCATAAGGAGCTGACTAAAGCAATCGGGTGTCTCCAGGCCCTCTTTATCTCTGGACTTGGACCTCTCTAGGGCCTGTGTTGCTCACACTCTAGGGAGACTGTTCCTATCTCTGTTTCCCATAAACAAGCACAGGCACATCCCAGGGCATTGTCAGGGCAGGATTAAGAGGTCTACCTGGAAATTTCTGCACAGATAGTCATGTTTGACTAAATGATTCCGGTTGTCAAGAGTCTGGAGATGGCAGATAAGCCCCCCCCTCTGTGTGTGTGTGTGTTTGTGTGTGTGTGTCTGTGTGTGTTTCTGTGTCTGGGTAGAGGTCAGAGGGCAACCCAGGGTATAGTTCCTGGGGCTCCATCCACCTGCTTTTGGAGGCTCACCTGGTTTTGATGTCTTACTGGTCTGGAACTTGTTGATTCCGGTAGGCTGTGAGCCCCAGGAATCTGCTTGTCTCTATTTTCCCAGTACTAGGGTTACAAGCATGAGTTACCAAACCCAGGTTTTTTGTTTATTTGGTTGGTTGGTTTTGGTTTTCTCTCTTTCTTTCTTTTTTTCTTTTTTTTTTTTTTTTGAGACAGGGTTTCTCTGTGTAGCCCTGGCTATCCTGGAACTCATTCGGTAGACCAGGCTGGCCTCAAACTCAAAAATCCACCTGCCTGTGCCTCCCAAGTGCTGCCCGGAGGTTTTGGTTTTCAAAACAGGGTTTCTCTGTGTTGCCATGACTGTCACAGAACTAGCCCTGTAAACCAGCTGACCTTGAACTCAGAAATCCGCCTGCCCCTGCCTCCCAAGCACTGGGATTAAAGGTGTGCGCCACCACTGCCCAGAGTAGGTTTTTGTTTTTTTAAATGTGTTTTGGGGATCAGACTGCTCTTCATGCTTGCAAGCTGAGCGGTCTCCCCTGCTCTCTGATTATGCCCCTGCAAGCAACTGTGTGCTGGGCGATTGATGGGTCTAGACTGTACACTGGTACACTGAGTCCTGGAAGGAAAGAGGTTCCCCGCCCCCCTCCTCACCCCCCCAGGCTTTATCACCATAAAGATCAAATTATACCCTTTTCTTCTTTATCTATACTGTCCCAAAAAACTTCAGAGAGAGAAAGAGAGACAGTGACAGAGAGAGAGAGAGAGAGAGAGAGAGAGAGAGAGAGAGAGAGAGAGAGAGAGAGTTAATTCATCTGTGGAAAGCGCAGAGATACGCAGGGACTGCCCTTGTAGTCTGTGTGTGATTTTAATTACTTAGTCTCCAGCATAGAACAGAGTTGGACACACCCCAGCTTCTTCCCTCTTGTCAGCCAGCCTAAACCCCGCCCCCTTCACTGCACACGGAGATGTGTGGTCAGTTTGGTAGGTGTGGTTGAGGAGGAGCGGGTGAGATCCTTCCTGATGTATAATAGGCCTTTCCTCACTTTCCTTAGAAAAAAAAGAAAAGGAAAGGAAGGGAAAAGAAAAGGAAAGGAAAAGAAAAGGAAAGGAAAGGAAAAGGAAGGAGAAAGAAAAGAGAAGAGAAGAGAAGAGAAGAGAAGAGAAGAGAAGAGAAGAGAAGGTCTTTAATCCTAGTACTTGAGAGGCAGAGTGGATTTCTAAGTTTGAGGCCAGACTGGTCTACAGAGTTCCAGGACAGCCAGGGCTATATAGTGAAACTCTGTCTTAACCTTCACCTTCAAAAAGAAGAAGAAGAGAAGAAAAAGAGGAGGAAGAGGAGGAAGAAGAAGAGAAACAGGAGAAGAGGAAGAGAAGGAGGAGGAAGAAAAGAAGAAGAAGAAGAAGAAGGTTTTAACCTCTCTCTCTCTCTCTCTCTCTCTCTCTCTCTCTCTCTTTCTGGTTTTTCGAGACAGGGTTTCTCTGTGTAGCTCTGGCTGTCCTGGAACTCACTCTGTAGACCAACATTTCTCTCTTTTTAAGAATTTTTTTTTAAGTTTTTAGGAAATAGGGTCAGCTTTGTAGCTCAGGCTGACCCAGAACTAGAGGTCCTCCTGCCTCTGCTCCTGAGTGAGTTTGAGATTTCTCTAGGAAATGTTGCTATTTTTCCCTTCCAACTTCCCACTTGTCTACAGTCTGGCCACCTGCCTTAAGTTCCTCCCCTTTCCATGTGTCTTCTTGGAGTTCTGCCTACAGCTGGGGCTATCCACCTCTTCTTGGGCCCTCACTGAAGGCCTCCCTCTGAGAAAGATGAATTACTTCCAGAACGAACTCATGTACTGTTTGATCCTAACGGTGTTTCCACATGAGTTATGATCCCTGTTTAAGAGATGGGGGATCCAGTCCTGGAGAGCTGGCTCAGAGACTAAGAGTATTTCTTCATCCGAGGACCCTAGTTCAGTTCCCTGCCCTCATAGTGGGATAACTCACAATGGTCTCAAGCCAGCTACAGGGGATCTGACATCCTTTTCTGGCCTTTATACACACCCGAACACACACATACACACGCACACACACACACACAATTTGTAAGAAATTGAATATTTAAAAAGACACGGTGGTGCCCACCTTTCATTTCAGCCCTTGTGAGGCAGAGGGCAGGCAGATCTCTGTGATTTTGAGGCCAGTCTGGTCTACAGAGCAAGTTTCCAGGACAGCCAGGATAGTTACACAGAGAAACCATATCTCCAAAAACAAACAAACAAACAAACAAACAAAAAACAGGAAACAAACGAACAGCCAAACCAACAAACGGCGGAGAAACAAGACCAAAATGGCTGCACTCACAGGGAATCCGGGAAGTCTCCCTGAAGCCCTGGGTCGCAATTGCCTCATTTGACTACTGCGTTACAGTTCATGGTTTAGAGAAGGAGCGAGGTCTTGGTCCTATAAACATTGCTGCTTTTCTTCCTGCTCCCCTTCATCCTTCCCCCCATCCCCCCCATTCTATTTTAAAGGCACGGTTTCATTTGGCCCATACTATCCTCCAGTTCATTATGTAGGGAAAGCAGGTCCTTGAACTCCTGACCCTTCCTGCCTTTGCCATGGATTTTGCTGGGATTTCGGGAGGGAGTCACCATGTCTGGCCTCTTCTCTTTTCTTTTAGGAAGATCTGTCACTCCCAAGGTAAAAATTCCAAACTCCCCCCTGGTTACTTTGTGCTGCTGGTTAATCTTCTAAATAAGGCATTGTTTTAGCATCTGATTGAAGTCTCTAAATAGACATATTTTCTCAAGCCCCATCACCTGTGGAGAGGGAGAACACGCTGACAGGCTGTTCCTTTCAAGGCTTGAAAACAATCTCAGGGTGGCTGGAAATCTGTCCAAACCTTCTTCTCTGCAGCTAGGGGGACTTGGCTCCTTTCCCTGGGCTGATCTCCTGTCGCCAGCCCAAGGAAACTATTAGCATTGCCCAGGTGCGTTCTCTTACTGCTCACACCTTGGGCAATGTGATCGTGCTCAGGGATACTCAGGGTCTAAAGCGAACCACACGGGGGTCTTCTGTCCCTGTTTGGAATTTTATTTAGGTTTACTTTTTTGTTGTTGTTTTCCCTTTCCTTCCTTCTTTCCTTCCTTCCTTTCTTTGTTTTTGTCTTTCTTTCTTCTTTCTTACTCTCTCTCTGTCTCTCTTTCTCTCTCTCTCTCTCTCCCTCTCTCTCTCTCTCTCTCTCTCTCTCTCTCTCTCTTTCTTTCCTTCTTTCTGCAGCCATGTAGACTATGCTGACCTGGCACTCGAAGAGATCCTCAGAGCTAACCAGCCATAACACCAGCTGCAGGGTATTGGATGCCTCTGGCTGCCGGGTACCTTCATATACAAGCATATACCCGCACATGAACACACATATATAAACATAATTAAAAATAAAATAAAAGGTCTTTGGATTCAAGCCCCAGGTCCTCCCAACATTTTATATAGACGAGTGTTTATTTAGAGCCCAAGGCCCTAACATGTCAGATACTCTGGGGTGTGTGGAAGAGATACCCACCTTGATCTTGCCCTGAGGTCCCTGCGATATGAATTTCTGCACATTAAGCACAGGCTAGACCATTTGCATTTCAGTGCTTGTGAGCACCTGCTGCAGGCGGGGACTCTCCTAGGCTTTTGAAAACACATCAGTGAATGTCAGGTTCCTTTCTCCTGCGCTTGGCATCCTACTTGTATGGCAGGTGATGAGTTAATGTGGAGAAGGCTGGGGAGGAAAGCTAGTGGGCGTGGCTCCCTCAAGTGAAGGATGTTGTCCAGCCTAGCTTTAAACTCACTCTGTACCCCAGGCTCCTACCTCAGCCTCCCGAGTAACTAGAATTATAAGGATTAATGGCACTACAGTCAGTACTGAAACTTTTCTGTTTTGTTTGCTTGAGACAGGGTCTCACTTTATAGTCCAGGCTAACCTCAGACTCACTATGTAGCAGAGGATAACCTGGAACTCCAGACCCTCCTATTTGTACCTCTCAAATGTTCTAAGTGTGTGATGCAGTGCTCAGCTCGCTGTTCTTGAGGCTTAAAAATGTGTGTGTGTGTGTGTGAGTGTGTGTGTGTTCTCAGGGCACAACTTGTGGGAGTTGGGGTTCTCTCCTTCCACCAAGTTGATTCCAGGGGTTAACTCGGGTCATTAACCTTGATGACAAGTTACCAGCTGAGTTGTCTCAGTGCCCTCCTATTGAGACTTTTTTTTTCTTTTTTAAATGATTTTTAATTATTATTTATTTTATGTGTATGAGTACACTGTAGCTGTCTTCGGACACACCAGAAGAGGGCATTGGATCCCATTACAGATGGTTGTGAGCCACCTATGTGGTTGCTGGGATTTGAACTCAGGACCTCTGGAAGAGCAGCCAGTGCTCTTAACCGCTGAGCCATCTCTCCAGCCTCCCCTATTGAGACTTTTTAACATTCAAGACAAAACCATCTGACTTGGTTTGACAGACAAGAGTTAGTCTTTGGTCTGGAAAAAAAAAAAAAAAAACCACAAAACTCTAAAAAGAAATTCTGAGAGCCAGGCAGGCCGGGAGGTCCCTGGAGAGGCCTTACGTGGTGAGCATGGGTTGATCCTAGAGCTGAAATTTTAATAAATGAAAGGTGAACGCCCTCTTCCCACTGCAACATACAGTTTGCAATGTGGAAAGGTTCTTCTGCAAGCAGCTAACTGTCTGTCCGTCCGTTGGGAAGGTTTAGAAAGTATTGTGCAAGTAGCGTGTGTGTGTGTGTGTGTGTGTCTTTGCCAAAAAAAAAAAAACAATAACAGCAACAAAAACTGTAGCAAATGTCTAACTTTTAGACAATAAGGATACTGGTGTGCTCAAATACCACCAAAGAGCCACTGGAGCCGCATGCTTTGGTCATGCTTCTGGATTTCTTTGCTCACAACAGACGGGGTGTTTGCTTTTGCTCTGTTGGTGTTTTGCTTTGAGAGGATCTCACTTTATAGTCCTGGCTGGTCTCGAACTCACAGAGATCCCCTTGCCTCTGCCTCCAAAAGTGCTGAAATCAAGGTGTGGGCCACTGTGCTAGGGACATGTTTGGTTTTCCACTACCAGGGTAGAAGTGAGATAGACTCTCTGGGAAAATAGATCTGATAAGGGCAGTGTCTTCCTCCTACAAAAGAGAGTCCACGCAAGGGCCACAGATGGGCCGTATGAGGTCTGGGGGGTCAGACTGGAAATCCCAATTTTATTTAAACTTCTTTTTGACTCAGTTTCCCCATCTGCATCATAGATATGAAACTGATGCCTAAGGGTTGCAGATGTAGTTTAGTTGGTAGAACGCGCAGGAAGCTCTGGATTCTATCTTCTGCTCTACATAGACCTTGTGTGTTCATACATGCCTGTAGTCCCAACCCTTGAGAGGTGAAGGCAGGAAGATCAGGAGCTCAAGTGAGATGGGGGCCAGCCTGGGCTACATGAGACTGTTTCAAAAACCTTTAATCAAACAAACATACGAAGATATTATTTTAATAGAAAATCAAATAGTAGTACTTATGTAATTTTATATTCAGCCTTCCTTCCTATGTTGAAATCTGGCATACACACACACACACACACACACACACACACACGATCCTGAGTTGGACCTGTCCTATTTCATGCCCTTGACAGCCATAAATGGCCACCATGTTGAAGAGTTGGGTCCTAAATGGGAGAATGGCTCTTCACAGTGGGCTTGAGTGGTCTGCTCAGCAGCACACAGACCTCAGTCACACCATGGTCACCAGAAAGGCCTCTGAGATGACTCTGCTTGGTTGTATGAAGTATGAAGGGTCTTATGATAAACTCTACGGTTCCAAGGTTGAGGTTTCACACCAAACTATGCTGAACAAGCTCCTATTGGTTTTTTCCTTTCTTGGCATTGACCCCAGCCCTTTACCTCGACCTGTCTTGGCTATTTATTTATTTATTTACTTTGTTTTTTTTTCGAGACAAGGTTTCTCTGTGTAGCCCTGGCTGTCCTGGAACTCACTCTGTAGACCAGGCTGGCCTCGAACTCAGAAATCCACCTGCCTCTGCCTTTCAAGTGCTGGGATCAAAGGCGTGCGCCACCACTGCCTGGCTATTTATTTATTTTTATAGACAGGTCTCATTGCATAGTTCTGACTGGCCCGGAACTCTGTACGTAGCCCAGGGTGGCCTCAAACTCAGAGAGACCTGCCTGCCTCTGCCTCCCCCATGACAGGCCTAGCATGAGGATATTTCTGTTTTTTTGAGACAGGGTCTCATTCTAGGCAGAGTGATCTTGAACTCAAATCTCTCCTCCTGCCTCCCATTCTGAGTGCTGGGATTACAGATGGGATCCCCCCCCACACACACTCAACTCTCGTCTTGGGGATTAAATTTTAAAATGACCACTGTGAGTCACGCTGTTACTGGTTCTCAGTCTCTGTTAAGATGTAAAGGCTGGACAAGAGTTTCAGTTGGACAGGGCTGGGGTTGAGATCCACTGTCATGGCAACGGCATGTGTGCTTTGTGATGTACGGTGCTGTATCCCATTGACCCATCACAAACGAAATACCCATCACTCCCAGGCCACTCCCTTACCGCCACATCCACTTGTAAGCTCCCCGTGAGTCACAGCTCACCCACTGCAGGAGAATAGAGGATCACATAGCTTGCCTTCAGAAAGAGCAAATTCAGAATTCAGAGTACAGCTCCTATGGAGAGCGTTCCACGCTCACGGCCTCAGAGAGTTGAAAGGTCAGGAGTGAAGCCATTGTCACTTTGGGGTGCAATCAGTTCGATTAAAATGTAATGTGCCGGGTGTGACAGCTCATGCCTGTAATCCCAGTACCTGGAAGTCTGAGGCAGGAGAATTGCTGCAAGTTTAAGTCTAGCCTGTGCTAAAGAGTAAGACCTTATTTCAAAAACCAAGGAAAAAAAGGGTTTTTGTTTGTTTGTTTTTGTTTTCTTTTTAAGAAAATGAATGTATTTTTAACTGTTCTCACTTCAAAGATGTGCCTGAAATAGTGGTGTGGCACCTGTACCTGCTTGTGCTCTAACACACACACACATGCACACACACGCACACATACACACACGAGATGCAAATTCTGGGATTATGCCTTCATTGACTGTCAGCAGAGACAAGGTAGTGACGTGGAGATTATAACGGGTAGGAAGAATATTTGGGGTCCCTGTGGAAGCTGAGAAAGGCTAGCTAGCATTGGACAGGAAAGCTGTCAGAGGAGGTTCCTCAGGGTCTAAGCCTTCAGTGAACCCTGTGAACCCAAGCAGCTGCTTAACTAATAGCTGCCTCCTTAGCCAAAGGGAGCTGTTGAGTGGGAAAAGCACATACCAGCACTCTGGACACACTCAGTACACGTTATTCCGGCTGAGTGACTCTATATTTGGGAATTATAATACATGGGCACACTTAGAAATTCCACAGACCTGTTTTGCTCACCCATCCTCACCAGTCCAAAAGGAGCGTGAGCTCACCATCTCTCTTTAGAGAACTGCCCTTTGAGCCAACGCGAACACATGCCTCCTCGGTCTTCTCTGAAGGTAGGATGTACCTGGGGGAAGCCTGGCTTGATTGAGGTCGGGCCTCCCCCTCCCCCTTCCGTCTCCCCAGCTGTCTTTTTAAGATATATTTGCATATCTTTCTTGCAATCCCCTATGAGTTTGTTGAAGTAGGTCTCATTTTCCTATCTTCAAGTTCTTGGCAAAAAAGTTGAAGTGAAAAGGGACCTTACTTTCACGCCCTCCTCGAGCGAGTGTGAGTATTTCTGTGGATGCTTCCAAATCGGAGGACACTTCGCTTGTGACACAGCGGGACTGTTTGGCCCCCAAATGTTCTTTTTCTTCAGCTACCCTGACTGCAGTGATTCCCAGCTCCATTGTTTTGAGGTAAATAATAACAACAGTTGTTATCTCTGGCCTAATTGTTTTAGTCTCATTGAACCCCAAGAGAGTCTAGCCAAGACTTGGTCTCTTTCAAATTTTATTTATTTATTTTATTTTTTGTTTTTTTGAGACAGGGTTTCTCTCTGTAGCCCTGGCTGTCCTAAAACTCACTCTGTAGACCAGGCTGGCCTCGAACTTAGAAATCCGCCTGCCTCTGCCTCCCAAGTGCTGGGATTAAAGGCGTGCGCCACCACTGCCCAGCCCTTTTTTTTTTTTTAAAAAACTTATTTTCTGTATCTGACCCACATGCATGTATGTGCACCATGTGTGCACCTGGTGTCTGCAGAAGCCAGAGGTAAGCATCAGATCCCCTGGAACTGGAGTTGCAGATAGTTGTGAGCCACTATGTAGGTGTTGGGAATCAAACCCAGGCCCTCTGGAAGAGTAGCCAGTGTTATTAACTGCTGAGCCATCTCTCTAGCCTCTAAAATAACTTTTTTTAAGTTAATTTTTTTTTGTTTGTTTTTGGTTTTTCGATGCAGGGTTTCTCTGTGTAGCCTTGGCTGTCCTGGAACTCACTCTGTAGACCAGGCTGGCTTCGAACTCAGAAATCCACCTGCCTCTGCCTCTCAAGTGCTGGGATTAAAGGCGTGCGCCATCACTGCCCGGCCCTTTTTTTGTTGTTGTTAAGTTTTTTTTTTTTTTTTGTAAACTATCAAAATGCTTTTCAGGGAGGGGTATATGGGGTCAGTTTCCAGAACCCACATGTTAGCTGACAACTCTGTGACTATAGGCCCAAGGGATCTGATAATGCCTTCTTCTGGTCTCCTTGGACACTAGGTACACACAGTGCACAGACATACATACAACATACACACTACATACATACATACATACATACATACACATGCATACATACATGCATACATACATACATACATGCATACGTATGTACATGCATATATACATACATACATATGTACATACATACATACATACAGGCACACATTCATGCACACAAAAAAATCTTTTAAAAGAAACCGCTTCTCTAGGGTCTCAGGCTAGCTCAGTGGTTGAAGCCCTTGCCCAGCAAGAACAAGGGCCACAGTTTTTGTGCAGTCCTTTAATCCCACTTGGGAGACAGAGGCAGGTTCTCTGCTAGTTCAAAGCCAGCCTGGCCCGCTGTACTGCAAGTTCAAAAATCAGGCCTGGCTGCCATCTAAGAGATAGGGAGACTGTCTCCTCGGTTTTTGGTGTGTGAGTTGCTGAGAAATGAACCCAGGATCCCTTGCGTGCTAGGCACTCACTCTGTCCTTATCAGGACCGCCACTAGCCAGTAACCACTAAACTTCTAAGTAGCATCACTGAGGGAGTCTGTTCCCTTTTTTTTTTGTTTGTGCTTGCAATGAAGACAAAGGAGGGAAGAAAAAAGCAAAAGAGGCTTAGAGTCTAGCATAAAATAAGAACCAACCAAAGTGTAGTAATTTAATTGGTCAATGTGGTCAGCCCCCCGGAGACGGCAAGGAGAAGGCCGTTGAACTGCTTAGTGTTCTGTGGTTACACATTAAGGAGAGAGAACTTCCTTCTTCCTCTATGACTGGCAGCTAACTCTAATAGAATGCCAGGTGCTTCAAACTTCATTTTGGGTTCTTTTGGGCATAGAAGGAAACAGGAGCGAGGTTGGACTGTGAAGTCTAGACAGGGCTGTGCTGTCTTATTGTACACACGGATGACACACACCTGTAATCCCAACACTAAGAGAAGTTGAGGCAGGAGGACCATCCTCAGATACATGGCGAGTTCAAGGCTAGCCTGAGCTACCAGAGAGTCTGCCTCAAAGAAAATAAAATGACTGACTGTGGTGGCCCGTGCCTTTACTCCCAGGGCTCAGGAGACCAGGGCAAGAAGACCTCTCTGAATGGGGCCAGCCTGGTCTACGTAATGAGTTCCAGGCTAATAATCACTGAGTGGAGAACTTGAACTCAGGTAGATCCGCATATCCCGAGGAAGCTTAGGGTCTGCAGGTGGTGCATCTGAATTCGGTACAAGGCTGGCTGGAATCTGCAAGATATCAGCGGGGCTCCACAGTGCCACAGGGTATAAAGAAAAGCAATAAAAAGCGATGAAGAGAGACCCAGTGTGCTGGGTGATGTGGGCAGCTTTAAATCGCCAGGGGCAGGGCATGGTTTTAGTCATCTCTGGGGTGGGAAGTAACAAGGGATGTATCGTTCAAATTCTTCCTTAAAAATCTCCAACTAAGACTGCCGGTGATAGCACACACAAACAGATCTCTGAGTTCGAGGCCAGCCTGGTCTACAGAGTGAGCTCCATGACAGCCAGGGCTACACAGAGAAATCCTGTCTTAAAAACAAAACAGAGCTGGGCAGTGGTGGCACACCCTTTTAATCCCAGCACTTGGGAGGCAGAGGCAGGCGGATTTCTGAGTTCGAGGCCAGCCTGGTCTACAGAGTGAGTTCCAGGACAGCCAGGGCTACAAAGAGAAACCCTGTCTTGAAAAACCACAAAAAAACAAAAAAACAAAAACAAAAAAAAAAAAAAACAGAATCTCCAACGGTTGACCTTTTCTAAGTAATCACTAACAGATTTTTAATTAGAAAAGATGATTAACAATATTCATAGGTAATTACAGACTAGCTTGAGGGCATGTCCTAGGAGAAGGTTAGGAGTTGGGCAGTCAAGGATTCTTTTTGAGGCAGGATCTCGGGTGGTCTAGTGTGATAGGATGATTCCAATTCTTTTTTCTTTTCTCTTTCTTTCTTCCTTTCTTCCTTCCTTCCTTCCTTCCTTCCTTTCTTTCTTTCTTTCTTTCTTTCTTTCTTTCTTTCTTCCTTTTTTTCTCCTTTTTTTTCTTTTCTTTTCTTTTGGCACAGGGTCTCTCTCTATAGTCCTGGCTGTCCTGGAGCTTGCTGTGTAGATCAGGCTGGCCTTGAGCTCACAGAGTGACTTTTCTGCCTCCTGAGAGCTGGGATCAAAGGTATGTGCCACCACATGTGGCTGGCCTCAAACTCTTGATTCTACTGCCTCTGTTTCCAAATGATGGAGTTATAGTCATAAGATACCATACTAGGCTAAGGCCAGTTTCATATATGAGTGTGTGTGTGTGTGTGTGTGTGTAAGTATATACATACATATATATTATATGTATATATAATTTATTTTATGTGCATTGTTGTTTCACCTGCATGTATGCCTTGTGAGGGGGTCAGAGCCTGGAATTACAGACAGCTGTAAACTGCCATGTGGGTGCTGGGAATTGAACATAGGTCCTCTGGAAGAGTAGCCAATCCTCTTAACTCCTAAGCCATCTCTCTGGCCTCCTAAGGCTAGTTTTTAAACACTTCTTTTCAGAGGGTCTTTCCCCCTGAAGCTCCAAAAGCCTAAGATTTTCCCTAAGAGTTTTGTTTTCAATATTTTTGATATCTGTGAAATTACTCCTGAGAGAAACCAGCGACACAACCAGTGTCCTCCCCAACTGTGGATTGTGTAAAACAAATCGGCCTTAGATCATTCTGAGTGGAAACGTTTAGCAGACACCCCTATGCAATGACTAGAAGAGAGGACTTCCCTTTCACACGCCAGTCTGATTTTCTTCTCCTCGCTCATCTGTCTCTGGAGTATGGTTTAGAACCTGAGCTCTAGAACAGGTCTGGCCACTCACCAGAGTATGACAAGAGAGGACTAGAGACTTGGGAGCCCAGGGTCATCTTTGGCTACTGTTAGTATTCTGTCTAAACTCCACCTCCACAGTTACCTGGCAACAGCCAGGTATGCTCCGCCCCACAGTTACCTGGCAACAGCCAGGTAGGCGTGCCCACTATAAAAGGGGCTGCTTGCCTTCTCCTCTCTCTCTTGCTCCTTTCTTGCCCCCTTATTCCCACGCCTGCAGGTTGCTCTCTCCCCTTCCCCTTCCCCTTCCCCTACCCCTTCCCCCTCTCTCTACGTGGTCATGGCCGGCCTCTACTCCTCTACCTCTCTGCTCTCTCTCTCTCTCTCTCTTCTCTTCCCTATCTCCTGAATAAACTCCCCCTCTGGTCTGCTGTTATCTGTTCCAAGCTGTGCGAAAAATCCTTTCAGCTACATAACAGGTTCAAGGCCATCTGGGGATACATGTGATCCTGTCTCAATAAATATGTAAGGAAGTCAATAAAAAATATCCCCATGACTCAGAGCAGCAGAAAAAAAAAGTCTCCGAGTGAGAAAAATTTCCCAATGATCACTTTCAGGTACGATTTCTGTTTCTTTGGGTTTTGTTTCTGTTGCTGTGATAAACGACCCCGGCAAACAGCAGCTTAGGGAAGAAAGGGCTCATATTTTAGCTAATGCTTCCAGGTCAAGTCCGGTGCAACTTTGTGAACTTGAAGCTGCTGGTTGCACCACATCCACAGTCCAAAGCTGAGAGGAACAAATGATCGCCAGTTTTCTCTACGCTCACTACAATCCAGATTCCCAAACGAGGGCATCGTGCTGCCTACTGTGGGCTGGATCTTCCCACATCAAATAATCAGGACAATTCCCCTCAGGCCCATCCATGGCCGACTTGATCTGGAGGTCCCTCTCTGAGACTCCCTTCCCACGAGATTGTAGGTTGCGTGAAGCTGACTAAACTAGCCGTGGCTACTTCTAATTGCCTCGGAGGTGCCGTGGGAAACTTACTGAAGGTGTTAACTTGATCTTTGGTTTTGTTATCAGGGCTTTAATTGAAGCTTATTATGAAACGGGACCAAAGACAGAGGAGAGAGATTCCAACAGATACTAATATTCCACACAGGGCGTGTGCTGGGTCTGTATCCAGTTGAGGATTCCTAGGCTCTGAGAGGGCTTCTGAGGAGGGTTAGCTGGGTTTCATTTTCTCTATCAGGGATCCTGAGCTATTAGATTCCGAGGGCTGTTCATATCAGGAAACAGTAAGGAATCAGCAGGAAGCCAAGAACAAGGGAAGGAAAACTCCTCCCACCCATCAAAGGATGGCCAAGGGGCAGGAAGGTAAAATGGAAAGTGCGCAGGCATCTGAGCCACCGAGGAACAGGCACCCTGAAGTGCAGAGTGGTTGAGCCTTCAGAGCAAAGACGGAGAAAGCTGTCTCACTACATATACAGTGTAAACCTCCCTTACTGTGAGGCTGGCGCAGAGCAGCCATTCCCCCAAGCCCTGCGATCTTAAGGACCAGGGACCCGCTAGTCCTTTATGAACGGGAGTGTGTGTGTCTCTGTTTTCACATTCCACAGCCCTCTGAGGGGGGACCTGCACTCCTTGTTCCTGATTTTTGCTTTACTAAGACCCAAAAGAAAAAAAAATTCAAAGTAAACAAACAAACAAACAAAAATGAAAACATACATGGTCTCAATCCCTGGGGAACAGCTGACTTAAAGGAGTAGGGGAAGGCTAAGTTATTTATTTATTTATTTATTTATTTATTTATTTATTTATTTATGTTTTAACTTTTATTTTAAAACCAAAGTCCTCACCTATTTGTGAGGCAGAGGGAAAGCCAGGAATCCAATGAAAATACTGAAACCTAGCAGACGCTGGATGCTGACCGAGACCACGCATCCTGGGGGCTGAGAACCCGGCACAGAACGTTCGCTGCTTGCGCCTGACTCCCTGTTCCTCTTTGATGTGCTCTGTGGATGAGCCGGTGGTACCCGAGCTCAGCTCTGGAACAGCTGAGTCCTCCTCGTTTGTTTAGATTGTTACCTGAAGAGAGGGAGAAAAAAAAAAGTGTTCAGAATGCTGATTCGGCTTTTTGATGGGGGAAACTTTTTTTTTTTGTAACTAACATGCAAATGACAGATGGCAGAACTTTTTGGAAAAAGAAAAAAAAAACAATACACAACAAAAGCCGGGGTGTGGGGGGGGGGGCAGTTTGGGGGCGTTTCATCAGGGGTATGAACTGTTTTTTTTGCTGTTTTTTTTTTTTTTTTGCAACTTTCTTCTTCTTTCTGGGTGTTGATGTGGATCTCTTTCTATTTGTTCAGGAAACTGTGACGTGTGTTTTTGGGCAGGGTCTGAGGTTTTGGAACCTCTTTCTAAAAGGGACAGAGAGAGCACCCTGCTACATTTGCTAATCGAGAGGCTGTGTGTGGCTGAGCTGGTCAGGATGCAGCAGGTTCCCGTGGGCAGCAGGCTTGTCCTGGCTCTCGCCTTCATCCTAGTTTGGGCATCTTCAGTTCAAGGTAAGAGACCCAGGATCTTTACCAGCCTATTCTCTGCTTGAAGGCATCAGCATCGGCGCTAGTGATTGTCTTCATTTGAAGGTGCAGGATGTCCTGTTGTGGGAGAGAAGAGGTAAAGAAGGATTTGGGGTGCCTGAACTCCCTCCTATGAGTTTACTGGAGTTTGATCTAAAAAAAAAAATAATAATAAATTAAACTCTAAGGATGTTGTGGCCTTCAAACTTGTCAGGATGACTGAAAGGTGTTTTTATTTTTGGGCAAGTTTCATTTAAAGCATTCAAGAAATAAATGGAAAATTACCCAAGTCATCTATGGAGATGGTGGTATCATGGAATTTTCTAGAATAGCATCCTATCTCTGAGTTGTCTGCATGAACTCCATCTTTGTTTCATTTTGATATGGGGTCTCATGTAGCATAAGATGGTCTTCAACTTGCTCTACAGCTGAAGAGGACCTGGAATTTCTGACCCTGTTGGTTCCACCTCTCAATAGCTGGGGCAACAGGTGTACGTAGCCATGCTGGGCTCCAACTGGATTCTGGATGTCATTGTTATTTTAACAGTGAGAGAGGCTTTTGTTTTTAAATTGGGGCAAATTTAGCTATTTTTACTTTCTTCTTAAGCTCGGTTCTTACCAAACATTCAATTTTGGTGAGGCATAGCCAATGCTAACTCCAAAACAATATTTTAAAGACAACCCCAGGAATGTTAGCATCTGTGCTCTCGTTCAGAAAACAGCCCATTTGAAAACCTGTCCATAAATTTGACTGTCTTTTACAGCTGTTCAGTCAGGCTGACTCAACCTAAAGATGGAAAGTTTGTAACAAATGACAACAACCACGAAAAAGTACCCTTTCTTCTCCTTGATATTTAAGGAACTAGCTTAAATGAGGCAGAAGGTCATGGCCTGATAAATAAGTAGCAGGGTTTATGAAACATGAAACAAAGTTCCCTCAAATGGTAAAGGAAATGTTGAGTCACAGTGACATACATGCCCTGGGGTTTCTTAGAAGTGACTCCTAGCTATAGTGTTCTTACTTCCGGTTGAAATGACATCTCACATGTTACCTCAGAAATTCCTTGCGTAGTGGAAGTTTATAAACTTATTTTCACCGGGTTATGCTAACGTCGGAGGAAAACAGGAAGTGACCTTGCTAAGGCTTGCTTCTATTCTTGTAGCTTTGTGATATTGGTGCCTACACCCAGGGCCTCATGGATGCCCAGGTCTCTGCCACCACGTGGCTGGAGCTCCACATCTCCCTTTGACTCAGAGTTCAAGTTTACTCGGATCTTTCAGGGGAAAACCTTTGGCTTGGTTGTAATGAGTCCTCAGTAACCACGTGCTCTGACAAGATGGACAGCCGTGAATTCCGCATTTGTGACACCCAGGGTGACCAGTTGGCTCTGGGTGTAGCTCTACCAGAGATGTGTATGTAAGCCTTTCAGTTGCAGAAGTTCTGAGAAACGTCAAACTAGACTGAAAACAAAACCTTGTTATATTTCATCATGAGCAAGAAATTAGGAAGGAGTCAGGCTGGGTGGCTTTCTGGCACCCAAGAGGCAGAGGCAGGAGGAACTGTGAGTCTAAGGGCAACCAGTGCTACACAGTGAGACCCTATCTCAGAGAGAGAGAGAGAGAGAGAGAGAGAGAGAGAGAGAGAGAGAGAG
>NW_021604714.1:3610919-3637339 GCF_004785775.1 Grammomys surdaster | reverse complement strand
AGAGAGAGAGAGAGAGAGAGAGAGAGAGAGAGAGAGAGAGAGAGAGGAGCACGGGGTGGGGACGGTGTGGACAAGGCTGTCTTTTATGACATGGTTGATTTAGCTCTCAGTTGGAAATGGAAGCAAAGACAGGAGACAATGAATGAACCAAAAATCTAGGGTGTTTCCAAGGGGCTCTTGGTTCAACCTCTTATGCTCATCTCTGAACATGAATGTGGGCCCTGGGCCATGAGTTAGGGACATAAGCAATGACACTATGTGTCCTACTGCTGTGCCATGCCACGTGGGATTCAATAGCACTCTGTCTCTGTCAAATCACTTAGCCCAGGCTGGCCTTGAACTAACCTCTTAAAAAATTTATTTATCTATGAGTGTTCTGTGTGCATATAGGGTACATGCCAGAAGAGAGCATCGGATCCCATTACAGATGGTTGTGAGCCACCAAGAGATTGCTGGGAATTGAGCTCAGGACCTCTGAGAGAGCAGTCAGTGCCCAGCCCCTTGAATTCATGATTAGCTGAGGGTGGCCTGAACTTCTGATTCTCCTTCTTAAGTGCTAGAATTATGTACCTGTGCTGCCACGCCCACTTTGTGGAGTGCTGGGAACCAAACCCAGGGCTGGAGGCTGCACCAGTTTACTGGCTCACTCACACCCCCAGCTCTCTCCTTCTCTTTACAAAGATGTTTAAGGTTCAGCGTGTCTGTAGCTTCCCTGTTTGAATGATTGGATGTACCAGGATGTTAGCCTGTGATCTTAGGTTACTGCGTTTGTTTTCTTAGATTGCCATCGCAAAGCATCACAGACCAGTAGCTTAACCAACAGAAATGTAGCCGGGCAGTGGCAGCACACGCCTTTAATCTCAGCACTCAAGAGGTAGAGGCTGGAGGATCTCTGAGTTCAAGGCCAGCCTGGGCTTCGGAGCTAGTTCCAGGAAAATCAAGGCTGCACACAAAGAAACCCTGTCTTGAAAAACAAAACAAATAAACAAAAAGTAATAGGAATTTAGTTTCCACATATACACAGTACCAGAGTTTAAAACCCAATTCAAGATGCCCAGCCCCCAAGTGTTGGCAATGTTGGCTTCATTTCTGACCCCTTTCTCTTTAGTTCATATAGGATGCCTGTGTCTTCACACAGGCCCCCTTGACCCATTATCCTTTCCTTTGAAGGACACCAGTCCTGTTGGACAAAGGCCACCCTAATGGTCTCATCTTGACTTCATCCTCAGTGACCATGCCTCCAGTGTTGTCACATTGGAGGCATTTGTAGGTTAGGAGTTCACATGGAAAAAATCTTTCCTGTGTATAAATAATTGCCATAACATACTTATTTCTACAAATCCAGCTAAAACCATGAATCGAAAGGGTATCAAATACATGGAAACTTGTCCGATGCTGTGGGTGATAACAGTGATGGGTAATCAATCTGTTTAATAGAGGCGACAGGGAACTGTCAGAGAGTCCCGTGATTCCTACATTGCATTACGTTTTTATTTGTTTATCTTTCTTAATGCCCATAAAGCACTTGGAAGGCGGAGGCTCCCAAGGTTCTCGAGGGGATCAGGAGACCAAGGTCATCCCCAGCCAAATTGTGAGCCCTGGCCTAGCTGAGACTCTGTCTCAAACAAAGCAACATGCTTACAGAGAGACAAGATGAAAACTGCATGAGCAGGTGTGGTCAAGGGCTGAGGCTAGCCCCCCACACTCATAGGAACAATACCAGGTCCACTGGTGAGCACAGCTGTTGGTAAAGTGATTTTTGTAATCACTGCCCAATAATGATCCTCACTCTGGCCCTGAGGAGGAATTATGACAAGAACTGACCGGAACTGACAACCACTGTCTCACAGGCTCCTTACATCAGCCCCTTGCTAAATATGGGTGAGGTTTGCCCAAGGTCTGCTAGAGTGAGCTAGTAGGTCATTCAGTTTTGAGGTCAGAAATAAGTTTCTAGACTACTCAAGGATCAGACAGGTTCTTTAATCTTTATTATTAATTATTTTATTTATGTGAAAGGGGATTTTGCCTGTATATACATCTGTGCACAAGGTGCCCAGGGAGGCCAGAAGAGGGTGTCAGAGCCCTAAAAACTGGAGTTACAGATGGTTACAGATGAGCTGCCAAGTAGTTGCTGGGAATTGAACCCAGTTCCTCTGCAAGAGCAGCCAGTGCTCTTAACCACAGAGTCCTGTCTCTAGCCCCTCTTTATTTAAAACAAACAAACAAACAAACAAACAAACAAACAAACAAACGTGTTTTCTTTTATTTCCACTGCAGCCTTTGCTATGTTTCCTGTAGAGGCGAGGGCAAACTGAAAGCAAACTTGGAGATTTTATAGCCTGTCAGACCGAGCCACAGAAGGGGAAGCTTGCCCATCCTGTGCCACTGATAGGCCAATAGGAAGTAGCTCCAGCGTAGATAAGAGCAGTTGCCGGAATTGTATCTGCTTTTTGAAAATACTTCTTTATTGTATGTATGTGAGTACACTGTCGTTGTCTTCAGACACACCAGAAGAGCGCATTGGATCCCATTACAGATGGTTGTGAACCACCATGTGGTTGCTGAACTCAGGGCATCTGGGAGAGCAATCAATACTCTTATCCAGAGAGTCATCTCTCCAGCCCCCCTCATTTTTTTAAATTTTTATTTTATTTTTTTATGAATCAGATTAGTCTCTTTAAGGGAGGCATTTTTTTTAACTTCCCCTTTTGATAATTTCTGCTTAAGTTTTTCTGCATCCGTAGTAAGATTCCTAAGGAGGCCAGAAGAATAGGAAACTAGTAAATTTTGATCTGGTGGGAGATGTGGAAGACAGAATATTGAGATAGAAGGTCAGTTTGAAAGAGTTGCTCTGCCTGTTTCCCCATGAGGCAGAGCTAGTGTGGGTGTGCAGAGGGTATGGGGTGGGGGAAGGGGCGAACTTCCCCATTAGACTATACTATGCCATCAACCAGCAGGCTGTGAATGGGACCTTTGAGGAAGACAATGTTTCTGTCCATATATGGACTCCCTTTCATATGAAAAATTGTGATTATCACGCACGTTGTAGCATGATCCTATAATCCCAGCAATCTGGAGGCTGATGCAGGATTGTACATTCTTGGGCTGGGCTAAATAGGCAGCCTGAGCTCAAAAAAATTAAAATGGCCAGGTGTGGTGGCACCTACCTTTAGTCTCAGCATTTGGAGGGCAGAGGCAAGTGATCTTTATGATTTTTGAGGCTAGCCTGGCCTACATAGTGAGTTCCAGGGTAGCCAAAGCTACAAAGAGAGACTATGGAGAGAGACAGAGACAGAGAGAGAGGAGGCAGGGAGAGATAAGAGAGAGAGAGAGAGAGAGAGAGAGAGAGAGAGAGAGAGAGAGAGATGAAGTTGGGTGGGGAAGAAGGAGAAACATTTTCAAAATATGTTGTATGAAAAAGAGTTAAGAAAAAATTTTTTTAAATGACTGTCAAGGCAGCCCAGTGAGTAAAGACCATATGGTCACCAAGTCTGATGACCTGGTTTTGATCCCTGGGACATGGGCATGGACACACACACACACAGAGACACACACATACACACACAGACACACACACAGACATGCAGACACACACACACAAGTATAATAAAAACAAGCAAAATAAAACAAATAGTGGCAATCATCAGAGATTTGTAGTGTTTCAAGCAAGATAAAGTCCAGATACTCTCAGAGCTTCAAGGCCCAGAACTTCGTCTCTTCACAGTCTTCCCACGCCCAAGAACAGTTATGTCAGGAATTCGTTATCTGTAACTGCGTTCTTTATTTTAATGTTCCGTTAATTTCATTAGCGTAACAACTGGGCAGATTTCAGAAAGGGACGACTTCTCCTTTTGATTGCATTCTTTCTTATTTTTTTATGTGTTGTCTTATGAGCATGTGTGTGTGCCCGCACGCGCGCACGCGCTCATATTTGGGTAAGTATGTGCATACACAGGGAAGCCATATGACAACTTCAGTGACATCCTCAGGAACACTGTCCATCTCCTTTGAAATCACCAATTAGGTTAGACTGGCTGGCCACAGAGCCCAGTGATTTTCCTGTTTCCAGTTACCCATTGCTGGGCTTAAAAGTGAATACAACCAGACCTTTGTGGGTTCTTGGATAAAAGTCAAGTGCTTGTGCATGTGAGGCAAGCCCTTTAGTAACTGAGTCCTGTCCTTTTATTTATTTGTGTATTTGTTTCTTGAGACAGAACCACAGCATGTATCCCTGACTAACTTTGAACCTGTTATATGTAGACTGGCCTGGCCTTGAACTTGTGGCCACTCCATGTCTTTCCGCTCTTCTCAAGTGCTGGGATCACAGGCATTTGCAAACAGCCTTTGATTGCCTTTGATTTCTTAATATTTATTTATTTATTTATTTATTTATTTATTTATTTATTTGTTATTTTTGAGACAGGGTTTCTCTGTGTAGCCCTGGCTGTCCTGGACCCCACTTTGTAGACCAGGCTGGCCTCGAACTCAGAGCTCTGACTGCCTCTGCCTCTCAAGTGCTAGGATTAGCCACCACCTCCACGCTGACTTCTTATTAATTGTTAGACAGGGTCTCACGAGGCTCATGAGACCTTGAATTTAGAATGTAGTTGAGGTCAACCTTGAACTTTTGATCCTCTTGCTTCTGTTTCCGGGCTATGACACCATATCTGTTTTGTGTATAGCTGAGGGAGGAGCCCAGGGCTTAGTGCGCAAGCAAGAACTCTACCAACTGAGCTGCACCCCTGCCTCCACCGCCCCCTCTCCTCCCCCTTTGCCTTTTATTAGTTGCGAAGCAATTCTACTGAGACTCAGTTTCTAAGATACAGTTCGCTCTCCGACTTACACGGCTGGGTTTTTAGTATGATCACAGACTGCGTAACCATCAGCATTGGCTTTGAGAAAAACTTTCCCACCTCCCAAACATGTTGACTTCTGAGGGATCTTTCTATTTCAGAAATATATTTGCCAATCTGCCAGAGTTTTCGTTTCGCTTTCACGAGTGGGAAGATGCGGTCATTGACTGGGGTGCCCCCTTGTTTTGTGGATCTTGGATGCCGCTCAATGGTAGTGTCCTTGAAGAGGATGCCTGAGGCCCTGGGTTTGATCTTGACCCTGAAGGGGAAATGAAAACATTCAATTGGCTTTTCAGTAGAACTTTCCATCCAAGCTCACATTTCAGGGCATCAGCCACTTGCAGAGGGCAGTGCCCTATCCTGTCCAGTAGCCAACAGCTACGTGTGGCTACCCGGCACTTAAAAATGTTGAGTTAGCCGGTGGCTCACACCTTTAATCCCAACACTTGAGAGGTGGAGGCAGGGAGATTTCTGTCAGGGTTCCACAGGGAAACACTGTCACGAGAAAGGAAAAACAAAAACAACAACCAAAGAAATACGCTGAGTCTCGATTGACATATGGGTTCATCATATGCACAATTTGGAAGAGTTTGCTTTAAAACAATATAAAAATCTCACTCGTAACTTTAAAATTGACTACGTGTTAAATGATGTTTTAATGTGTTCAAGCACAATGTACTTAATCTTTTACATTTTTAACTTAAAAAAAATATGGCTGCTAAAGATAAAATAAAGCGAAAAGGAAACACAATACTGCAGAAACATTCAACCGTAGACGGGGTTAACTTTACGGTTTTAATGGATGGAGCGGCTCTTGGCAGCTGAGGTGGGAACATATCGCCCTCTGCTGGTCAGCAGGCTGCTCTACATCTCTCCCACCCCCAATACAATAGACTCAAATGTCAAAGCTAGATGCCGCAGGGGGGAAAAATCAAGAGGTGGGAAAAAAGCTTTAAAATGCATTGAACTTGGGCCGTGTGCACAGTCTTGTGTTGACCGGCTTTCGTAACCACATGAATCAAGAGCTCATTACCATAGCGTTATTCACCATAACCCGAGAACCAGAGCGGTCCTAAGGGTTGACCCGCTCTCCCTCCAAGGGGTTTACTCTCAGAAAAGGATCAGTGTTGTCCTCTTTTTCAGGGAGACCAGCATTTGGAAAGCTGGGACCACCATTCCAAGAATCTAGCTTTTTTTTTTTTTAACATCATTTCATTTAAAAAAAAATGTGTATGAGTGCTTCAGTCTGTGCATGCCTGATGCCTGCAGAGGCAACAAGAGGGAATCAGATCCCCTGTGACTGCAGTTAGTGTGGGTTCTGGGACCTGAGCCTGGCTCCTATGTGAGGACACTGCAGACTTTTAACCACTGAGTCATCTCTCCAGCCCTATATTGGACTCTTTAGAAAAAATTATTTTATGCATATGAGTACACAGTAGCTGTCTTCAGACACACCAGAAGAGGGCATCGGATCCCATTACGGATGGTTGTAAGCCACCATGTGATTGCTGGGAATTGAACTCAGGACCTCTAGAAGAGCAGTCAGTGCTCTTAACCTCTGAGCCATCTCTCCAGCCCCCCTGCCCCATATTGGAGTCTTTTAAATGCTTATATCTCAGAGGAATGTCGTTTATTACAGCAATTTAAAAAACACACTTTAAAACTTGCCAGATTCACTGGGCAGTGGTGGCACACCTTTAATCCTAGCACTTGGGAGGCAGAGGCAGGCAGATTTCTGAGTTTGAAGCCAGCCTGGTCTACAGAGTGAGTTCAGGACAGCCAGGACTACACACAGAAACCCTGTCTCGAAACAAAAACAAAAACAAAACAAAAAAACAACAACTTGCCAGATTCTATTATCACGGTCCTTTTGCGTGTTTTCTCCCACTTAATGCAATGTTTGTCGATGTTGTTGAAACTAAGGTGTGTGCACAGTGGTGGCCTGTTTCCCTGATCTTTTTTCACTTGTATTTAAATACTTCACATTTTAAGTTATGGGCTGCAGAGATGGCTCGTTGGTTAAAGGCACTTGTCGCTCTTGCAGAGGGCACACGCATTCATACCGTTTAAAAACGTTATTGGAGATTCTGTAGCTGGAACACAGGGGCTGGCACATGCTATCCACATATTCTACTGCTGAGCTATCCCTCCAGCAAACTCATTTGCAAATATCAATTTCCCTAGGCTGTACCTATGTTCTTCCAGAACATTCTTCACCATTTAGTCCGTACCCTGGGACGAGGGACCACCTTGCCGTTTCTCTGAATGCCGCCTCCCCTTAACACCCTGGGCTAGTACACTGCTTTCCCTCCTTTGCAAGAATTCCAGACACACGCCTCCTCACTGGGTGACTCTGAGCTACACTCCTCTGAGCAAAGCTTGTCCTTGGGTAGGAAGAAGAAGAGCTACTCAAAGGTGGTGCAATGTCTCTCACCGACAGCTTCAACCTCAGTAAACTGTATCAGGAAGCACATATCTCCTGGCTTTTAATGGTGGCATGCACCTGCAATCCAAGCATTTGAGGCAAAGGAGGCAGAGGTTGTGAGACCTCCACAGATCCATGTTGTCCTGTTTTTCGTAGCAGCTTCTAGGCCAGCGATGGTTAGTTACAGTGTGAGATGCTATCTAAAAATACACACCAGATCAACAACAGAAAAATCCAAGAGACCGACCTGTGTCCATCTGGGAACAGAGGAGGCTTGTTCCTCGGCTTTCTGAGCACAAAGAAAGAGAACCAGCCTTGCACCACATTTCATTCTTCAGAATGCTGTACGGGAGCTGGGTAGTGGTGACATAAGCACTTAATCCCAATACTCAACAGGCAGAGGCAGGAGGAACTGTGAGTTTGAAGCCAGCCTGGTCGACAGAGCAAGTTCCAGGACAGCCAGGGCTACACAGAGAAACCCTATCTCAAACAAACAAACAAACAAACAAATAAAATCAGTGGGGGAAAGATGCTAAGCCTAAAGATCTGAGTTAAACCCCTGAAACCTCTGTGGTAGAAGAAAGAACCAACTCCCACAAGATCTTCTCTGACCTTCACCTGTGTGCTTTAGGCCACACATTCACCCCCCTCCCCAAATTAATAAAATGTAGGTTTAAAAAATTTTAAATTGCCATAGGGTTCTAAAACACAAGCTGCAGGGTGCTGTACTGTTTTGGGTCATCTCCATGTAGTCAACCATGTGTCCCTGCCCTACTACTAGGGATCAAATCTACTGCCTTTCTAGTGTCTCGTAAGTTCTCTACAATAGGGTCTCCCACACCAGCTCAGGCTAGCTCTGACAGGCCTTGAACTTGAGACCTTTCTATCTCAGCCTTCTGAGAGTAACTAGGATTGCAGGCCTATGCCACCAGGCCTAATTTCCTCAACCTGTCTGAACTCTCCATGGATTCATCTCCAAGCAGGGTTTGGTGGTGCAAGGGTGGCATCCTCTTCCCCATTCAAGGTTATCCTGGGCTACATAGCAAAACCCCATCTCATACTAGCAGCAAGGAAAACGTGAGATCTGAGTCGTCTCTATAAAAAGAAGGCAGGCTTTGGGCTTGGGTACAGATTTCAATCCTGACTCTTACACTGAGCCACTGGGTAATGTGGAAGTAAAGATACAAACATGGGCATGGAAGCCCACACTTGTGATACCACCACTGTCAGTACTGAGGCAGGAGGTTTAAGAACTCCAAGACTGTGGTGGCACAGGCCTTTAAACCCAGCACTTGGGAGGCAGATCTCTGAGTTCGAGGTCAGCCTGGTCTGCAGAGTGAGTTCCAGGAGAACTGGGGCTACGTAGTGAGACCCTGTCTCAAAAAAGAAAAAGAAGAAAAAAATTAAGATCCAGGAGGGCCTAGACTATGACACAAGTGTGTGTAGAAAAGAAGTTAATATCTCTAGTTACTACAATGCCTGGCATTATTTTAAGGTCTTCATATGAATCTTCTTATTTAACTTTTTCTTTTTTCTTTTTCTCTTATTTAAGTTTTGTGACAAACTTAGGATGACACTGGACGCCAGTTTACAGTGCGAGTTCAGAGGTCAAGGCTGCAGACCTGGCGGGAGGCAGAGCTGAGCATCCTCTCTCAGCCCTAATTCCCAAAGCGATTCTATTTAAAAGCTAGCCCTTTTATTCTTTTGTTGTTTTATTTCTGGTGTGTGGGTGTGTGCCTGTATCTAGTGTGGTGTGCGCATGTGTGAGTGTGCGTGCACCCGCACACACACCCGCGCATGTGTTATGTACGTGTGTGCCTAAATCAGAGGACAATTTGTGGGAGAATTTGTTAGTTCTCCCCTCCCATCATGTGGATCTGGGGGATTGCACTCGGATCTTCTGGGTCAACAGCAAACAGGTTTACCCCCTGAACCACTTCACTGGCCCTATTGTTTTTGTTTTGTTTGTTTGTTTGTTTTTCAAGACAGGGTTTCTCTGTGTATCCCTGGCTGTCTTGGAACTCACTCTGTAGACCAGGCTGGCCTCGAACTCAGAAATCCGCCTGCCTCTGCTTCCCAAGTGCTGGGATTAAAGGCGTGCGCCATCACTGCCCGGCCACTGACCTTATTGTGTGCGCTTGAGTCAGTCGCTACTGTGAAGAAGTACCATGAGAACGACAATGTCTGTCACCGGCATTGTTGGACATAAAACCTACGACCTTCTGCCAAATTCAGAATCCATGTAATTACCTCGTTAGAGACAGAGTGTAACCAATTCTAATGAACCGAACTGAGTGAGAGATACTTACCACCCACGTGGGTTCCTTGTTCGGACAGGTTATCCTGCTCAGAGAGCTAGGTACCAGTGGGTCCGCTGCAAACCGGATGGCTTTTTTGCAAACTGCATGGAGGAGAAGGGACCACAGTTCGACCTAATAGCAGATGAATCCAACAACATCGGCCCTCCGATGACCGATCCTGTTTTGTAAGTAGACTTGCTCCATCTCACAGGAGTGCCTGAGTGCTTTCGTCTCAGATTCTTTCTTTCTGTGGTAATTGTTTTCTACTTCACAGAAGGCAAAAGCCGGCCATGTGTGCTGAAGCATGAGATGTGCCAATGTACTTGGACTCATCCATGTTTGTATAAGGGTTTCTTGTGGGTGGCAGAGATAAACATTGGGAACTATTTTCCCCAACATATTAGGCAAATAAAACGTTTATATATTAAAATCGAATTGAGTTAGATTTTTTTTTTTGAGAAAGGATTTTTACTATGCTTCCCTGGCTAGCCTAGAACTTGCCATTTAGACCAGGCTAAGCTTGAACTCAGAAAGATCAGCTTACCTCTGTCTCTGAGTGCTGGGATTAAAGGTGTGTGCTACCACAGCACCACAGCTGGGTTTTGTTGTTGTTTGTGCTTAGTTGGAACACATTTATTAAATACTGAAATTAATCATTTGGCTTTGCTTCATCTTTTCTATTTTTCATTACTGTTTATTTATTCATTTTGCTTTATGGACGACTTGCTATTCAGTGTGTTCTGGAAAAGCAATGGGTCTTAGTTAGCTAGGGTTTCCATTGCGGAGAACAGACACCGTGACCAAGGCAACTCTTATAAGGACAACATTTAACTGGGGCTGCCTTATAGGTTCAGAAGTTCAGTCCATTATCATCAAGGCCGGAGCATGGCAGCATCCAGGCAGGCATGGTGCAGGAGGAGCTGAGAGTTCTACATCTTCATCTGAAGGCAGCTAGTGGACTGGCATCTTTAGGCAGCTAGCTCTCTAAGCCCATCCCCCACAGCGACACCCTCGTTCAACGAGGCCACACCTCCTAATAGTGCCACTCCTTGGGCCAAGCATATGCAAACCACCACACAATGATATACAAATAAATACTGTTGGGACCCAAAGTCAGCTAGGCATGGTGACACATTCCTCTAAATGGATCAACCAAGGCGGTTTCGAGTTCAAGTCCAGGCTCGGCTACCTATCTTGCCTCAGGCCATCATCTACTACCTAGAAGCAGCACAAGTTGGTTTTTCCCTTGGGCACCTGTATCACACGCATGAACACATCTGAGTGTATGTGTGGCAGTTAGAGGACAGCTTGCTTACGGGAATGAGTTGTCTGGGGAATTGAACTTAAGTCGTCAGGCTTGGCAGCCGGCACGTTTGTGTAATGAACCATCTTGCTGGCTAGTGTGGGGAGATGCCCATTGGTCATCTTCGCTATCTCTTGTTGATTTCACTTCTCTACTATGCCATGTTTAAACAGTTTCCTTGTGTTAGCTATTCAGAGTTTCCCTGTATCCACCACCTTGTCTCTGGCGTTCTGTAGGTGCCTCTCTGGATCCGGCATCTTACACCAGTATACCGACATATTCTTGAGCTTCCTGACGTTGAATAGACTCCCTCCCTTGACTACATTTATAGCTATTTCTCCACTCTGCTCTTTATTGAATCCGATGGATTTGTTTGTTTGTTTGTTTGAGACAGTCTCATCTGGCTATATGGCCCTTCTGGCTGTCCTGACCTTGAACTCAGAGATCTACCTGCCTCTGCTTCTTAAATGCTGGGATTAAAAGCATGTGCCACCAAACTTGTCACATCAGCACTTCATAGAAGGGATGCTTCTATATGTTTGCTTTTGCCCCACTTCCAACCCCCACCCCAACCCCCATCTCCCAATCCCCCCACCCCGGACCATCAACACACACAGTTGGATCTCCGATCCTGCCCTCAATCCTGAGTGTCTGTCTGGTGATTGACACATCTATTGATCGCAACCCTATTTTTAGGTTTCTTGACCTCTTCACTGCCTTTCAAAGTGATTGACCCAAAGACCGATTCCTTTGAAACAGTTCCTTCTGTGGCTTCTAACCATCCATCCACCTGACCCAGGTTGTTTCCGTAGCTGCTTTCTCTTTGATCTTTTTTTTTTTTTTAACTTATTTACATTGCTCATGGTGCTGGAAGAGGCCAGAAGGTGTCAGAGTCTCTGAAACTGGAGTTTACAGATGGTTTTGAGCCTCCGTGTGGATGCTGAAACCCAATCCCAGCTCCTCTGTAAGAGTAGCAACGGCTCTGACCCCGGAGTTGTCTCCTCAGCCCTGCCTCTTTGCTTAGAAGCGCTGAAGCAGATTTTTAACTTTTTGAATTGAACAACTGGGTGCTTGAATTTATTTCCATGTTGTCCCCCACTCCTCCTATCCCCTAAACCCACCCCCACCCACGCCTGCCATTTTTGTTTTCTTTTTGGAGAAAGGGCTCCGGCAGCCCGTGCTGGCTGCAATTCACTATGTGTCCAAGGATGACTCCAACCCCACCACCCAAACGCTGCGATACTTCGTGTGAAATTACATTGTAAGTAGAACTTTATATTTTTTTCTTTGTATTTCAGGATGGGAGGATTCCCGAAAGACTTCTTCCCCATTTCTGATGACTATTCTGGGTCGGCATCGGGCTCGGGCTCCGGCTCAGGCTCGGGCTCGGGCTCCGGCTCTGGCTCGGGCTCTGGCTCCGGCTCAGGCTCTGGCTCCGGTTCTGGCTCGGGAAGCGGCTTCCTAGGTGACATGGAATGGGAATACCAGCCAGTAGATGAAAACAATATTGTCTATTTCAACTATAGGCCTTTTGACAGGATGCTTACCGAGCAAAACCAGGAACATCCAGAAGAAGATTTTATTATATGAAAGTGACCATCTCTGTCTCCCCACCTCCACGCGGAACAATGTATTCAGAATGCTTTGTGTACCACGTTTAAATGATCAGTCTCAGGATAAAGAGTTTTACAGAAAATTAAAAATGCCTGGAAAAGACTCTTGAATCCTGTTACCCCTTTTCTCATTAATTCATGAGGAATTATGCTTTAACGCTGTTGTCTATCTTATTGTTCTGGAAAATATCTGCAATTATATGTGTATTGGATCAACATTATGAAATTAACATATACTCTCATTATTATACAATAACTTTAAAAGCCATTCTGAAAATTTTAATTTGATAGCAAGTTGATGAACAATACTACATACCTAAAGTGTTCAGGAACCGGACTTGCATTGTGAATTACAGATAGATTCCTTTATGTGATTGAAAAGAAAATAAAGTGAGACACAGTGGCCTCCTACCGTGGCTATGTGACATGGTTTACATGGTAAGGGGTATACACTGAGCTGTGGCCATTGGATGTGACGGGGAAGACCAAATGTTGCTTATCTAAAAATGTCACGGGCTTTACAGTTAGAAACTTAACACTTCAAATAACGTAGAATGGGGATCTCGATGGCCCCTAATTCTTTGCCTTTGTCTAGATGCCTGCTCAGGTTCAAATGTTACTCCATTAAAACGAATAGAACCAAAGGGGGGAGCTGTCTGGAACTTCTTGTTCTAATCCAGGAAATAATTGCTTTTTTTTTTTTTTTCGAGAATTGCCATTTATTCCCGAAGTTGCCAAAAGCAAAATCATCACCGAGGATTCACCAGGGGTGCCAAGGGAACAAGGAGGCTCAGACACTGACTGGGAGTTGGTCAGGAGTTTAGAGGGAGGTGGAATGGGTGGGGGAACCCCAGCTGTCCCTCCCCCATCTAGTGCTACAGAAAAGGGGCCTCCTCTGGGCTGGCTCCCTCCCCATCTCCATCTCCATGTCCAGTTTTTCTCAAGGGGAGGTGGGCTGGGGACTTGGGAAGAGGGTGTAGTGTGAGTGGGTCCCAGGAGGGGGAAGGGCACTGTGGGGGAGGGCCCCCCCATTTCACATGCACTCACAACACTGATCTCCCAGGGAGCAGAAATTGGGGGAAGTCAGTCAGTTGAACCAGGCCTCCTTCCTACCCTGGATTAATAATTGCTTTTAAATATACACACACACACATATATGTAATCATATTATACATATTAATATATAATAATTTTATAATACAGTATACAATATTGATATAGGTGATATATAATATATAATATAAATATAAAAATTATATATAATTGGTAACATACAATATGATACAATATAAAAATGTGTATATATACACATACACGCACACACACACACACACATATATATGATATTGTAAGCTGGAGAGATGGCTCAGTGGTTAAGAACTCTGGCTGCTTTTTCAGGGAACCCAGGTTTACTTCCCAGAACTCACATGGCAGCTTCCAGCAGGAGATCTGAGGTCCCTTTGTAGCTTCTATGGGCACCAGACATGCATATGATACATCTATCTATCTATCTATCTATCTATCTATCTATCTATCTATCTATCCAGGCAAAGACTCTCATACACATAAAAAATAAATTAAAAAATCTTTTTATAAAGGCAAATAAAAAATACCTCCCAAACTAAATCAATAGCCATCTGTGATTCTGTGTCCTTAATAGGCAGAATACATAGCCAAAGAACAGAGGAGCAGAAAGAAGACTTATTTGTATCATATATAACTTGGGGAATCTGGGCTTTCCATTCCTGAAACTGTTTTTTTTTTTCAGATTTACATGTTACCATAGTTAACTTTGTCAATCCAACAAAGTCTAAGGGTCATCTGAGAAGAAAATCTCCATTGAGAAATTGCCTAGATTATATTGACCTGCGGGGGACTGTCTTGCTTGTTAACTGATATAGGACATCCTCGCCCACTGTGGGCGGCACCATCACTAGGCAGGTGGTCCACGGCTATGAGAAAGCTGGCCTGTGAGAGAGCCCACAGTCAGCAACCCTTCATGCTTTCTACTTCAGACTCCTGTCTGGAGCTCCTGCTCTGACTTCTCTCAGTGATGGACTGTGACCCGGAATGGTGACCACTTCCTTTCCTCTTCAGAATTGCTTCAGTCAGAATATTTTATTACAGCAACAGAAAGGAAACTAGAACAGATGTCATGGCTCCCTGGGGAACTGTTTCCACTACGGTCCATTGTGAGAGACCCACTGAACTCTAGACAAGGCGTTTTAGCCATCTATGCCAAGGGATGAGAGCCCAAATCAGGACTGACCTTGAGAGTAATAAGACGGGGCTACTGCACAGCTGAGAAAAAGGGCATGTGACACTTGGGTGACCAACGGAGGTTCCTCTTAGTTTTACCATGTTTAGCCAAGGATCAAACTGTCAGGAATAATATTTGTGATCATTCACTATTTAGTAGTGCAAACACAAATAACTACAACATTTTATTATGTATGTTCCCCCCCAAATCCACAATAATTACAACAGATCGCTAAGTCCGTGGAGAGGAAGGGTGAAAGAAGATGTGTGTTGTTATTCTCTCAGTACATTGTCTTAGTATTTCAATCACTGTTAATTAATATAGGGGCTGGAGAGATGGCTCAGTGGTTAAGGGCACTGAATGTTCTTCCAGAGGACCCACATGGCAGCTCACAACCATCTGTAATTCTAAGATCTGATACTCTTACACAAACATACATGCAGGCAAAACCACCAATGCACATAAAATAAAGGTAAATAGATTTAAAAGATATTAATATAACTATATCTTTCGTTATTCTGCCTTCTGTCATCTATGGTGAACTAGGGTTTCTCATTTTTTGTCATTATTGGCACTTCGAGAAGAATCTCTCTCTCTCTCTCTCTCTCTCTCTCTCTCTCTCTCTCTCTGTGTGTGTGTGTGTGTGTGTGTGTGTGTGTGTGTGTGTGTGTGTGTGTGTTTGAATTGGAAATTGAACCTAAGGCCTCACATTTGCTACGCAGGGCTACTGCCACTATGCTGTATCCTAAACCTCTGGACAGGATTTCTTTGTTGCAGGGGGATGCCCTGTTTATTGTGGATTTGTGGTGTGTGTGTCTGTGTGTGTGTGTCTGTGTGTGTGTACCTGTCCGTGTGTGTATCTGTGTATCTGTGTGTGTGTGTGTAATGTTTATTGTGGAATGGCCCCAATCTTTCTCCATGCTATGCTCAGCTGTTCCATTCCCCTAGATGTCAGAGAAAATACCTCCAAACACTTTCAAAAAATTCACTGGAGAGAAAAGTCTTCCCCTCTTGAGAACTGCTGTGTGGAACTGACAATCCGTTGGGGCCTAGTGGTTCATCAATAACATTGCTATCTTTAAATTGGTTACCTATTGCATGAGTCATAAATGGTTTACAGAAGCTGGGCTTCGTGGCACAGGCCTTTAATCTCAGCACTTCAGAAGCAGAGGCAGGTGAGCTCAAGGCCAGTCTGGTCTAAATAGTGAGTTCCAGGCCAGGCAGGGCTACACACTGAGACCATGTTTCAAAAATCAATCAATAAATAACAAAACAGTAACCTATAGAAAATGAGACATTGGTAGCATAATCATTCATCTCTGATATAAAATTTATTTATTAATTTATTTTTGGCTTTTTGACAGGGTTTCTCTGTGTAGCCCTGGCTGTCCTGGAACTCACTTTGTAGACAAGGCTGGCCTCGAACTCAGAAATCTGCCTGCTTCTGCCTCCCAAGTGCTGGGATTAAAGGGGTGCACCACCACTGCCTGGCTTTAAAAATATTTTCTTAATGTGTATGATGTTTTGCTTGCAAGCATGTATATATCCCTCAAGTGTACCTAGTACCCACAGAGGCCAGTGAGTACATTAGGTCCTTTGAAACTGGAGTTACAGAGAGTTCTGAGCCACCATTTGGATAGTGGAACCAACGCTGGGCCCTCTGCGAGAGCAGCAACAGCTCTTAACTGTTAGCCTTGCCTCTAGCCTCTAGCCTCTAGCCTCTGATATAAAAATTTTTATGGGGGAAATTACCTCAGTGATTGATGTAAAATGCACTTTTTTTTTTTTTGCTATTTGGCTATTTGTGATTGCTTGGTGTTTTGTCTTCACAAGGACAGATACTTATAATTAAATAAGAATAAGCGCTCTTGGGAATTGAAACTATGTTGGCATATTTTCATTACTTATTGGGTTTTATTGGGGGCGAGGGGTGTTGGTTTCAAGACAGGGTTTCTCTGTGTTACAAGCTCTGGCTGTCCTGGACTTGTTTTGTAGACCAGGCTGGCCTAGAATTCAGAGATCCACCTGCCTTAGCCTCTTGAACACTGTCATTAAAGGTGTGTGCCACCGTGTCTGGTCTTATTATGTGTTACTACGTAATCAATCACTCCAAAACTTTGTGGCCTATCTATCTATCTATCTACCTCTATCTATCTATCTATCTATCTATCTATCTATCTATCTATCTATCTATTCTATCTATTTATCTACCTACCTACCTATCTTTAATCCCAGGATTTGGCAGGTAAATCTGTGAATTCAAGATTAACAAATTCCAGGCCAGCCAAGGCTAGATAGTGAGATTCCCCCCCCCAAAAAAATCCAGAACCAAACAAAAAAGCCAAACAAAACCAAAACCTTAGTGGCTTAAAACAATAAACATTTAAAAATATTATGGTTTATGCTGGTCAGAAATTGAGAAGATTATATGCTGTCAGAAATTGAGAAGATTATCTGGTGATTCTATTCAGAAGGTCTTTTAAGAGAGATGGCTCAGTGGTTAAGAGCACTGGATGCTCTTCCAGAAGTACTGGTTTCAATGACTAGCACCCACATGGTGGCTCACAACTGTCTGTAGCTCCAGTTCCAGGGGCTCTGGCACCCTCACCCAGACATACATACAGGCAAAGCACGAACACACATAAAATAAAAATAAATAACTTTTTAAAAATACAGTTAGGATGTTCACCAGAGCTAGACTCATCTGAAGACTTGGCCAGGGATGAAAAAAAGTTTCCAGGTTGATATTCTCAAGTAGTTGGCAAGTTGATACTGCTACCGTCTGCTTTCAGAGGAGACAGGAGACGACCCCTCTCTGTGGAGTATGGGAGCTGACATCTATAAAAGGAAGTGATCCAGGAGAAACCAAGTCAGGAGCAGTTTGAGACAGCCACACCACATTATTCTATTTGTCACACAAACCAATCAACACTAAAAGAGAAGAGAAGGCTCACTGAGAGCTATGCCAGACATTGGCTACCACTGAACAGTAACACACACACACACACACACACACACACACACGCACACGCACACGCACACACACACACACTCATCATCATGAGAATTGGAATATGAGCAAATATGGTTGCTCATGATACAATCTTTGCATTCAGGGACTGGGCCAGGAGGATCACGAGTGTAAGGTCAGCCTGAGACACGTACTAAGACCATTTCTGGGACAAAAAGAAAAACAAGGAGTGGTGAGATGGCTCATCAGATAAAGATGTTTGCTAACAAGCCTGAGGACCTGGGCTCAATTCCCAGAAGCGACATCTACAAATTCTGCTCTCCATAAACTCGATGTAATACACACCTCCCAGAATAATAATAATAAAAAAAAAAACCATGAAAGGTAAAAGGAAAATAACAAGAGACAAGATAGTTGGAAGACAGGAAGGAAAGTAAAAATCCACTCAGGATGCTCAATCTAGGATTTCAAGAAATTCCAGGAAGAGGGTTGAGGATGTGGCTTAGTGGTAGACTGGGTGACTGGGATCCATGAGGCTCTGGTTCAATCCTCAGCTCCACAAAGGGTAAAAGAAACCCAGGTAAACAGAGGGAGACGGGGCGGGGGTGGGGGGAAGCCTGGAACAAATCATCCAAGAAATTTAGAAAGACTGCAAGGTACACAGTCAACACAGGAAAGTCACATACATCACAATGAACAACTGAACATGAAAAATTGAAAGTTCTGTATACAATAGTGTTAAAAAATACAGGCACTTTAATAAAAATGTGTAACACTGGAAACTAGAAACACTGCTGAAGAACACTTAAAAAAATCTAAAAGTTAGAAAAATACACAACGTTCACGAATGGAAGACCCAAAATATTTTTATTTTACCTCCTTGAGTCTTTATGTGTATGGATGTTTTGTAGAACAAACTTGGATATGTGGTGTACATGGAGACCAGAAGAGGGCATCGGATCCCCCTGGTAATGAGCCACTATTTGGATGCTGGGAATCACATCTCATTCCTTTGGAAGTGTAGCCAGCAAGTGCTCTTGACTTAGCTGAGCCAGCTCTCGAGCCCCAATCGATAGATTTTTGACAAGCATACCACAGCAGTTTACAGGGGAAAGCATTTTGAGCAAATGGTGCTGGAACCAACGAACACAGTTAAGCTTTCAGAGTTTAGCTTAGCCTATGCACAATTGTTTCTCTCTTTTGTTTCTTTGTAACAGGGTCTCACCCTGGAGCCCAGGTCAACCAGGGGGCAAATTGTGTGACCTCCCGGAGTCTTTTAATTCATGGCAATTCTTCTACTTTTGTCTCCAGAGTGCTGGGATTACAGCTATGAGCCTGGGTGATGCTCCTTCGTCCAAGCCATCTGCGTCACAGATTTTTAATCAGTAGTAGTTTGAGCTCTAAATTCCCTTCTGTACCCATACTATTTTACCCTTCTGTAATTCTGGCATGTAACCCCCAGAACTGGGAAGGCTGAAGGTAGGACAGATGTGTTTCTTGACAGCCTGGGCTACATAGCATATTCTAGAGACGCCTGGGACACCTAGTGAGACCAATAAATATATACAATATATATACAGGCCAGGAGAGCAGAATATATATATATATATATATATATATATATATATATATATACTGTCTCAACAATAAATATATACACAAACATCCATTCGTTCCAAAGCTCCCTGGTATAGCAATCTTAAAGCTTTGTTTTCAAATAATAACATTTTAGGCTAGAGATTTCCCCTGCATGCATGCAGGAAGTGCAGTGCTCCATCTGCAGCAACGCATAAAACCAGACGTGACTCCTGCAGTTCCAGCATTGGGAAGGCACTTTGGAGGTGGTCACTCTCTGCATGAGGCTAGCCTAGTCTATATGAGACTTACAAACAAAACAAAAGACTCATTTCCAGTATTTGAATTCTGTCGCAACTGGAGACCAAAGCCTCGATTTAACCTTTAAATATTTTAGACTTACAGATTTGACACTTTGCTTCCCAAATTGAGTTTTGTTATGATGGGGCTGATGACCGTGGGGGGTTGGGGGGCAGGTCATGAATTTGAATGAAAGGTTCCGTTCCGAAACCTTCGAAGTATTTCATTCACCCTCGGGTCTTCTAGGCCTCCACTTGCCTCCACTATCGTGCCTGGGTCAGAGTTGTTGTAGAGCCGCGTTTAGCACGCTTGCGAAACTTTTAGGAAGGGCGATTACCGGGGAAGGAGGGCGGAACCGATTTGCGAGTCCTGCCTCTCCGGCTTGGAGGGATGGGTCACGAGCTATCGGTGGACTGCAAAGGATGTGCTCTAAAGATTAGCTTTTCTCCCTATTAGTCTCTTCGGAGGCCAACAATTCTCAGGGCTGGGGCAGGAAAACGCTTCAAGTGAGATCAGGTGCAAAGGTCGGAAATGCAGCAAGCCTGCAAAGACACGCCTCCCGCACAAACCCTTGCTTCCTCCCCCGAGTCCCCCAAACTTCCCTAGCGAAAAGGAAACCCGGGTGCCGGGGAAGGAGGAGTTCCACAGCGCACGGATGGACTGGGAAGACCGATTCTCGACCACGCCCACCCGACGTCACCCACACCGACCACGCCCTCAACCGAGGGGCGGGGCAGAGAAGCCCCGCCTCTAAACGGCCTTCCTGACGGGCGGGGCCTCTAGCGGGGCGGGGCTGGAGAGGGGAGGGGGCGGGAGAAGAAGAAAAGGAGTGGTCACGTGCGCCTGGTGGCCTATGGTCACGTGACGGGCGGCGGGGCGCAGGCACCCAGGCTGGGAGTTCTCCTGAGGGGAAGCGGAGTGAAGTGGGGGGACCCGACGGCGGTGACAATGGTGAGTGCGCGGCGGCCTGCGAGGTCGTCTCCCGCGGGGCCGCGGGGCGCGCGGCGGGACTCCCAACGGCGGGCGCGGCGCCGAGCCTGCAGGGAAGGGGCACGGAGCGGTGAGGCCTGACGGCTGCCCGGTCCCGGCCAGGCCTGGGCACCTGCGGCCGGCGGCACTGCCCTGGCCATGTCGGAACCTCTGCCCGCCTTCCTCGATCGGCTGTGGGGACCGTGGCTGGGCACCCGTAGCCCGCCCAGCCGGAGCCCCGCAGCCTCGCCTTCCAAGGTAGCCGAGGACAGTCAGTGCCCTATGTCTCAGTTCCGGACTCTGGCGAGACCTGCTCACTCACCTTCCTCGTCCCGAGCTCGATAGAGTCCGCTTATTTTCTTTAAGCTGGATGCGGAGACATTCTGCGATTTCGTGACCCAAGTGGAGGCTTTTTGGCACTTTAGAATAGGAGGGAAGGCGAGAGAAATGGGTGTCGGAACGGAGACCCTCATTTATCCCCAGATAAATGAGGTTTAAGCGCTTGGTTTCACTTCCTTCCCTACGCGGTTTCTACAACTTAGCGCTTTGGGATGTTACAGTGTCTTGGGAGCCCAGGGAGGGATGAAAAATCAGAGCACTTTACCACACTTAATGGAAAGCACCATTGGGCAAGCTTCTGTTTAACTACGTGCCCGCAGTCTTTAGATTGGAGCTCTTTTGACTCGTGCTATTTCACTCCTTGAGAGCCTTCTGCTCGCTCCCCTTACACTACCTGCTCTTCCCAAGCTCACTACTTTTAATAAACTTCTTGAGACTTCTCGACTCAAGCTAGCCAGCCAGCCAGGTCAATTTTTAAAACGTTGCTTTGATTAAATAACTTTTAAGTCAGAAATCATGTTGCTTTCTCCAGAGTTGGGGGGATGGGGAGAAGTTCATTCTGGGAGCGTGTTCTTAAACACGTCTTTTGGGTGAGTCCAGGGACAGAAAAACAAGGCGAACTGCTTGGTTCCCTTGCAGCTTAAAGATTCAGGAGAGTTAAGCATTTGTTTAGATAAATTAGTTTAAGGTGGAAATAACTAAAAAGGAATTATTTGGCTGTTAGGGAGCTCGCCTTTCATTGCTTATAATTTGAAAAGAAAACTGAAACCTCTCTTTTACTTTTTGGTTACATTTGTAATTAGTCCTAGTTAAATTCAAGAGCAACTTTTTTATGTTTAAGGTATTTGTCAAAGCCTTCTTATGGAAACACATGTATACAAAAGAATTTGCTGTTTCATTGTGTGTGGGCTCAAGTGAATACATTGTGGAAACCGTGGCCCCTGAGCTCCTTTCTGGTTTTTTTTTTCTTACTGTAAAAATTCTTCATACACATTTTGATTATGCTTTTCCTTTCCCTCAAGTTCCGTTTCTTTACGTCAAGCAGACTTAATACACCTTTTTAAGTGGTAGCCAAAAAGTTTGTTATAGTTTTATGCATCCATGTGTAATTTTGCTGGATGGTAATGCTAAACAATGTATGTCTTGGCACCATGTGCTTGTTGGGTGCCTGAGAGGGCCTCAGGAAGGTCTCAGATCTCCTGGAACTGTAGTTAAAGTCAGTTATGAGCTGTCATGTGGATGCTGGCAATCTGAACCTGGGTCCTCTGGAAGAACAGCCAGTGCTCCTAACCACTGAGCCATCCTTCCTGCCCTATTATTGAAAAAATATTGCAGAACTGTGTCTTCTTGTGTGTTTTGGCAGCTTTGGTGGCAATTTGATTTTGTTAAAATAGTATTTAATTTGTGACTTTAAATGTAAAATTTCAAATTGGAAAAGACCATTCAATGTGTTACATAGAAAATATATGTAGAAAAAAGTTGCCATATATCATTTTATATATAAAACATCTTTCGTAGTTTCCAAGTCTTAATTTTCCTTTAAGTAGCTTTGGGGAGTATCCAATTGGGGGGGAATTTTAATTTCCTGCCTTTGGTTTGTAACTCAGATGAACTAACGCTGATACTATGGGGAGTCTGCTAGTTGCCTTTGTTGAATGTCTCTGACTTAGTTTTCCTGCTTAAAATAGGCAGCTGCTTGAGTATATTGCCTTCCCCCCTTGTCAGTTGTTCTTTCTCCCATCCTCCCTTGCTGCCTCAGTGAGTTGACACATAGTGGAAATTACTAAATATCAAGTAGTCAGTTTTGAGCTGCACATACATATGATTTTTTGGGCAAAATACACTATTTCATAATTCACTGTTTTTAGGAGTTTCAACTTTTAAGACTTGGTGTATGGAAGGTAACTGGGACACAGGGCATAGTGTTGAACATTGCTGGGAGTTGAGACAAGAGAGATCTCAAATTTAAGGCCACCCCAGATAATGTAGACTCAGTCTCAAGCTGAGGGTATGGGGCAGAGAGGGTGTTAATAGCTCAATGGTAGAATACAGGCTCAGACCCTGGGTTCAGTCCTCACCGCCTCCTGGAAGTGACCCACTGCTGAGGGTCACATACCTGTCATTTTCTCTTTTCTAAATATTTAACTAATTACAAATTTTCCTGTTGAAATTAGCTTTCCAGTTAAAATTTGAGTTTGTTTGAAATGTTGCTTTAAAAAAAGATAAAAAATATTATTGCAGAAAGAAAACTTCTCTAGGTGTCTTTGGAGCATGTTAAACGCCCTAGTTTCTAGTTAGTTATTTGAAGTTGCCCCTTTTATGGGGGCTGGAGAGCTGCTCAGCACTTAAGAGCACTGGCTGCTCTCTCAGAGAGGACCTGGGTTCAAGTCCCAGCACTCACACATTGACTCACAGCCACCTGTGACTTCTGGATACCCTCTTTTGACCCCTACAGGGACCTGGCACACAAACGGCAAACAAATATACACTCAGGTAAAACATTCATACAATAAAAGATATACATAAATTTAAAAAAGGATTTATATGGGCTGATGAGATGGGGGCTCAGCGGTTAAGAATACTGACTGCTCTTCCCAAGGTGTACAAGCAGACAGAGAACACATACATTAAAAAGAAATGCATAAATTTTAAAAAGATCTAAAAAAAAAAAAAGAAATTGTCTCTTTTGTTAATAAAGGAACAGTGAGAACAATTTGGTCATTGTGTCACCTGTGACCCACATCACCCACCATAGGAGGCTCCTTGGCTTGTTTGCTGTCATTACCTGTCCTCCCCAGGACAGGGCTGATGCTTACGGAGTCCCAGAGTTAGACTTTGCCCCAGCTCATCCTGGTTTTCTGAGGAAGGGCTCGTTCCACCAAAGGTTACAGATCTCAGACCATTTTCTTGTGTGTAGTCACTAGAGTGGCACGTGTGTACTGAGCAGTAGCACTCCACAGGTATTTGAGGGCCTCATAGAAAGTACTGCTAACTGTGTTCAGGCTCTTGTTTTCAGTGATGAGCAAAGATAAAATGTCTGTCCTCAGAGAGCACAGCTCAGAGGCAGAGTCATATACTTCCTCGGCCTGTGAGAATAAAGTGGGGAGAGGCCAGTTTGCATTAGGGTACAGGAGTTAGTGAGTCAGGTGACTCTAGGACAAGGGGGGACAGGCAAATCTGATGACTTCTACACAAATTACTTCCATTATTTAAGGTTATTGTATCTGGAGAGCTGGTAGGTCTATCTGTAAGTCACATCAAATAATATATTGTACATGTGTTTAAAATAACGTATTTGAAGTCAACGTTACCTATAAAGATTTTATATATTGGGGCTGGAGCAGTGGCTCAATTGTTAAGAGCACTGGCTACTTTCTCAGAGAACCCAGGTTCAATTCTTAGCACTCACATGATGGCTAAGAACTGTTTATATACCTGTAGTCCCAGGGGATCTGATGGCTTTTGTGGGCTCTGCAGGCACTAGGCATGTGTGTAGTGCACAGACTTATGTGAAGGCTAGAACACTCATTCATACACAGTAGAGTAAATGAAAGAGTGTACAAACTGATGAGCTCTGCCAAGTGAATGTCAAGAGCTCAGATACAGTAGTATCACATTCACACCTGGGTAGGGCCTGGTGGTGCTTGCCTTTACCACCAGCACTTAGGAGGCAGAGGTAGGTAGGTAGACGTAGGTCCCTATGATTTTTGAGCCGACCTGTGCTGTATGGTGAGACCCTGTCTCACAAGACCAATCTACATATCCCATATACTGGTACCTCAGCTTCAGAGTTTTTTGTTGTGCGCCTGTTCTGGTTTTAGTCAAGGTCTTATTCTGTAGCCTAGGCTGTCCTGGAACTCACGGGAGAGCCTAGTCTGCCTTGAGCTTTTGGTAAGCCTCCTGCCTCGGCTTCCTAAGTGCTGAGATTGTAGTCATTCACCACCATGACCAGCTGCCAAACTACACTTTTTTTAAATTAAATAAGTATTTACCATTGTTTATTGTGTGTGGGTGCTTGCCACACTGCATGTGTGACGGTCAAAGGACAAATAGTGGGTGTGGGTTTTCTCCTTCTGTCATGGATTGTAGGGATTGAGCTCAGGCCATAAGTCTTGGTTCCAGGCACATAACTTAATGGTGCCTTCTCTCTGGCCCCAAACTACTCTCTAAAGTACGTCCAGTTTACAAGCTTTCCAGCCTGTTGGAATATTTAAAAGAAGAGAACTGGTCAGGTATGTGTGTGTGTATGTGTCCCAGTATTAGGGTTATGCACACAATCACACAGTTTTTTTATTTTTATTTTTTTTATTCTTACATAGGTACTGGGGATCTGAGCTTAGGTCTTCTCTCCAGCTCCCTTATGCCTTTTTTTTTTTTTTTTTTTGGTTTTTCGAGACAGAGTTTCTCTATGTAGCCCTGGCTGTCCTGGAACTCACTCTGTAGACCAGGCTAGCCTCGAACTCTCAAACTCAGAAATCCGCCCGCCTCTGCCTCCCGAGTGCTGGGATTAAAGGCGTGCGCCACCACCGCCCGGCCCCATATGACATTTTTATACTTATGTATCAGTATGCTCTGGTTGTATTTAACTTGTTAACCCCCCATTGTCATCATTCTCCTCCCTTCCTTGCCAGTTGTCCTCTGCTTTCATGACACGTGTGTGCGTGCGTGCACACACACACACACACATTTGTATTATGTGTAGTTAAATATAGATTCTATATATGAGAATTACAGTATTTATCTTTTTGAGATTATTTTACTTAACATGATGATCAGATGTGCGTTTTTAAACAGCCCCTTTGTTGTTTGTGCAGAGCAGAGAAGGAAGGGGGACGGACGATACAGGCACTGATGTGGAGGGTGCTGTGGAGCTAGCTGCTGGGAAGGTTGATGTTAGGGACTGCTCGAGCTTTGTAGGTAGAGACTAAATGGAGCGTCGCAGAAGGACCCCATCTGAGAGCACAGAAAGCACAGAAAGGATACAGGCCCCTGTGGTGGAAGCTGCCATCTTTACAGTTTAAAGACTAAAGCATTGTCGTTAGTGCTCATAGCACGTCATAGCTGTGTCTAATGTGAGAACGGTGCCTGGGGTCTGCTCACTGTTGCCACATTGCCAGCCAGTGTGCTTTGCCACTAGGAGGCAGTTATCTGAAATTACAGATTTTCTTTGGAAATATTTATGGGAATTTTATTAGCTTGTAATGTGAGTGCTAGGTTTACTCAAAAGTCTTACATGATGGGTCGCATTCTGTCCAGACCTGACAGAGCAGAGGCTTTATGGCAGTTAGCTCACTGCGATGACATTGCACTTGAAGGGGGGACGTAGTTTGGACTATGAAAGATTTTGTCTGATGGAAGAGCCTCCCTTTAATCCCAGCACTTGGGAGGCAGAGGCAGGCGGATTTCTGAGTTCAAGGCCAGCCTGGTCTACAGAGTGAGTTCCAGGACAGCCAGGACTACACAGAGAAACCCTGTCTCGAAAAACCAAAAAAAAAAAAAAAAAAAAAAAAAA
>NW_021604714.1:3589471-3610519 GCF_004785775.1 Grammomys surdaster | reverse complement strand
TTTTTTTTTTTTTTTTTTTTGGAAGTAAAAATTGTAACATGAAATCTATTCTCTGAACTGTGAATGTGAGCCTCAGACTTAACTCTGTGTGTGCTGTGCTCAGTGAGATTGTTGCTTTAGTTTGCGGTTGTGCAGGGGACTGGGCGAGTGTGTGTGTGTGTCACACCTCTCAATTCAGTTTGGATGTAGAATTTGGTTACTTTTTTATTTCTTGTAAACAAGTATTAGTAATCTGCTTGGCTTTATGTTAAAAGTAATAAAGTTGGAATTTCAAAGTGTAGTGACTGTCTAAATGTGATAACCATGGGCGTTTGTATTCTATTGCAGAGTTTCCTTGGAGGCCTTTTTGGTCCCATCTGTGAGATCGATGTTGCCCTTAATGATGGGGAGACCAGGAAAATGGCAGAAATGAAAACTGAGGATGGCAAAGTAGAAAAACACTATCTCTTCTATGATGGAGAGTCTGTCTCAGGAAAGGTAAGCTTGTGTTTGAGAGTTTGTGTGACAGTTACCTAATTTTAGGATATTAGAATTAGTTATCAAAGTAGTCTGTGTTGCATCTGAATTTGAATGGTTGTATTAGAAATAGAATTATTTCTGGAGGTCAACTAAAACCCTTGATGGATCTAAAACAGTAACGGCAGATTCTTTCCATGGAAGGGTTTCAGGGGCAGAGTCTTTGAATTTCACAACATTTTTTGCTGATAACTGTATCTTAAGCTTTGGAGAGTTTCTTTGACACAGAGTTGGAGAGCTGTGGAGTGTGTGTCTGGTGTGGCCTAGATAGGGTTCTTTCTGACTCTTGGGATGTAGCTTTCTCTTCTATGCTGCCATTCTATGCCATTTGTTCTCTTCATGCTGGCTGCGGGCCTCAGCTCTTTTGGAATGTGTTGTATGGCTAGATACATTTATGATACCTTCTTCTGTAATGGTCACACCTCTCTTGCCCTTTCTTTACTCAATATGTGTAAGATTCTTGTTTGCTTTCTTCTTGTCTTGGGTAGCCCAGCTTGGTCTCAAACTCCCTGTGTTTAACTTGTAGTCCTTCTCCGGCTGTCCACCTCTGAAATACCAGAGAACAGGGGTGCAGTACAATACCTGGCTAACCCTTAATTGTTTTAGATTTTCAGGAAAAAATTTGTAAAATACAAAGTTCTTTATATTGCCTCTTCTTCACCATGCCCTTATATACAACATAACAATATAACATCTGGCTGCTATTGTTGTTGTTGTTGTTATTATTATTATACTGGGCTAGGATCACATAGCTCAGGCTGACCTTAGACTGCAGTGATGTAGTCTTCCTGCTTCAGCCCCTCGAGTTCTGGAATTGAAAGCATGAACCACTATGTCCAGTTTAATTTGGTAGTAGTTTAAAAGATGAATGAATTAAAGCCAGTCATGGTGGTATGAGTCTGTAATCCTAGCACTTGGGCAGTAGATGCAGGAGATGAGAAGTTTAGGGTCACCTTCAGCTACATACGGAGCTCAAGGCCAACCTGGGTAACTTAAGACCCTATCTTTAAAAAGGAAAAAACAAAGAACTGATGAACCAGTATTGGTAGACTGGTTCATAGCTTTAGTTAGGGTTCACTCTTGATGTTACATGTGGTATGGATCTTGACAAACACCTACTATTGTTATATGTCCATCATTTGAACATCATGCAGAACGGCTTAATCATCCTACAGAGTGCACTCCGCTTCATCTGGTCATGCCTCCCTGGCATCTGTACCCACACCGGTCTCCAGAGCCTGTAGCCACTGCTGATCTTTTTACTCTGTGACTTACCTTTTCTAGAATGCCATGTAGTTGGACTTATGCATTGTGTAGCCTTTTTAGGTTAGCTTCTGGCTATTCGGTGTTCATCGGTATCTTTTTATGACTTACTAGCGCATTTGTTTTTTAACACTAAGTAGCAGTCTTTTGTACTGGCCATGCCTCATGTCTGTACTTTTCAGCATTTAGAGTGCTGAAGAGGCCAATGGGTTGATTCGAGTTTGAGGCTACCCTAGGCTACATACACAGTGATTTCCAGGCTAGCCTGAGCTACAGAGCAAGGCTCTCTCAAAACGTATGTATATGTCTTTTGTATGGATACCAGCATATTTATTTCTTACACTCACTTACTGAAGACTGTCTTGACTGTTTTCCAGGTTTTGCTCAGTTTGTGAAATTGACTTAATTGACTTTCTTATTGGTGTGTAGGACTTTTTATGTATTTTAAGATTTATTTGTGAAATATGAGTGCGGTCATGCAGAGAGCACATGGAAGTCAGAAGACAACTTTGCTGCGTTTTGTTCTCTCCTCCACCTTGTTTTAGAGTCAGGGGCTCTTTCTTACTGTCTTTGCTGCTGGCTGCATGTGTGAAGTCTAGCTGATTTTCCAGTTCCCACCTTCTATTCTGCTGTTACAGTGTGGGGCTAGGATTACAGATATGAGCCACATCTGGCTTTTTTACATGGGTTCTGGAGCTTACATAGCAAGCACTTTTGCCCACTGAGCCACCTCACGGGCTTCTTTTTGTATGTTTTTGATAAGCCTTTTATAAAGGCTTGGTATGGTGGTACCCTGGGATTGTGAGTTTGAGCCAGTCTGGGCTACATGAAAGGCTGTCTAAAGAGAAAAAAGGTCTTATTTATTTAATTGTAGAGTTGTCTTTCTTGCCTTCCTTCCTTCCTTTCATTGGTGTTTTTTTTGTTTGTTTGTTTGTTTGTTTGTTTGTTTGTTTTTTAAAGACAAGGGTTTCCCTGTGTGACCTTTGTTGGACTGGAACTCAGTAAGTAAACCAGGCTGACCTCCTACTCATAGAGGTTTGCCTGCCTCTGCCTCTACTTCCAAAGTGTTCAGATTAAAGGTGTTCCAACACCGTGCATGGTTTGGGTGGTTGGTTGGTTGGTTTTTATTCCATCTTTTTTTTTCTTTTTTGACCTGACTTTCTACTCAGTTTTTTATTTGTCTCCTCATTAGTAGATATTTGATGTTTCGTTTTGCTCATTCAAATCTGGTGTGGACATTTTCCAGCTACAGCCAGTACACAAAGTTACCCTGTTCTCTTTCACCAGAGTTTTTACATCATATGTCCTGTCCTGGTCCTTAGTTCATTTAGAGTTGATTTTGCTTGTATTGCATTGTAGAAGTCAGACGTGTCCCCACATGTGGGTCTGTCATTAATCCCAGGCATACATTGAACAAGCCATCCCTTCCTCTCATCCTGCTACAATGGCACCTTTGTCATAAAGCAAAGGTCATGTGGTCTGTTCTGGCTTCCTTGTTCTGTTCTCGAGGCTTATTTGTGGCATGTACATCTTTCTTCATTCCTCTTAAATATTCCAATTAAGTTGTAATTCAGACACCATAAAATTGGCCCTAGTCTAGGTCATTGCTGCCAACTGTATTTGCAGAGTTGTGTAGCCTTCACCACTGTCTTCAGAACATTTATACCTTTGAAAAGAACCCACCGCCCGCAAGTCCCTCATCTACAAATCTACGACGTCTCCTGTTTTCCTGTTCTGGGCGTTGCATATAAATGGGGTTACACTGTGGCCTTTGAATGTGGTTCCTCTCACCGGACGGACGGACGGTATCTTTTCAAGGCTTGGGTAGCTAGTATATTATTTCATTCTCTTAAGCTGTATTTTAAATTTTAAAATAGTTTAGCTCCATTCAAGAAAGATCTCTTGTCCTCTTTTATAAAAGGCATTTGTTTTGCTTACCAGACATATTCTTCCTAGATATTCTGAAGTCCTCTGTGGTCTTCAGATTAGTAACTCGTTGTATGGTTATTAAGAATGATTATTTGTATGTTTGTTTTTCTGACTTACAACAGGAACATTTTTGCCTATTTTAATTTTTGTTTTTGATGTTTTGTTGAAAATATAGATAATAAGGATTTATAGGGCATTTTTCATGTTAAAATTTTTAAACCATTTATTTCATGTCGGGGTAGGGGAAAAGTGCATGCCACAGCATGTGTATAAAGGTCATAGGACAGCTTGTGAAAGTTGGTTTTTCCTTCCATCATGGTAGGTTGTAGGGATCAAACTCAGGCCAACAATATTGGTGGCAAGCACCTTCACTTAATGAACTATCTTGCCAACCCTATTTTGTCATTTTAACTGTACAGCCTAATGGTATTACTTCTGTTTTTTAATCTTAGCCACACTTTATCTTCAAAGTTTTTATGTGACAAAACCTTTTGTCCTTTTAGTAGTCACTGCTCTTTCCCTGGTGAGCTCTGATCTGCTTCCTGTGGCCTTACCTGGTCTAGCTATTTTGTATAAGTATTTACATAATATTTGTCCTTTAATGACTGCATCACTGATCATTTCATCAGGATCCTCCTACCCCATGTAATAGCATGTGTTAGGAATCTATTTTATTCTGAATTATATTCCTGATATATCATGTCCAAATGGTAAAGGATATGCCAAGTTAGTTGTAGCTTACATCCTCAGCACTTGAAAAACTGAGGCAGGAGAATTGCTGCAAGCTCAGGACTAGCCTGAGTGTAACATAGTATCAGGACAGTGTGAGTTAGAGTGAGGCCCCGCCCTACCTACCCTCTCCTTGTAGCTGTGTACTTAGGAGCAGAGCTGCTGGTGTGCACCAACTCTGCCTGCCCTGGCAGGGCTGCCACCCCTGGAGGGCAGCTGCGACACTGTCTCCTCCAGCTCTGATGAGAATGCTAGTTTCCCCATATATTTGTGGCACTTGTATTCCTTTTTTCTATTATTATTTTTGAGACAGAGTCTCTTGTAGCCCTGGCTGTCCTCAAACTCATTTCCATCCTCCTGCTTCCACCTTTCAAGTGCTGGGATCACAGGTGTGCACTGACATGCCCAGATCTTGTGTAGTTTTTCATAGTGTGCCTGCCTAGTGTGAAGTCTTATCTCATGGCTTTGAATTTCTTTTCTTTCTTGAGACATGGTCTCTATAGCAGAGACTGACCTTGAACTGCTGGTTTTTTGGCTCTACCTCCTAAGTGCTGTGTTTATAGGTGGCTGCTACTGTGTCAGCTTTCCAGTTCTTGATGGCATCTCTGCAGCACAAAAATTTTAAATTTGGATGGAGTCCAGTTTATCTATTATTTTATTACTTGTGCTTCTGAGAATCTACAGCCTGCGTGAAGGTTGTGAAATTGCACTTGTGTCTTTTACTAAGGATTCTGTGGTGCACTCACTTGGGTCATTATCCATTTTGGTATGAGGTTGTTGTTCTTTTGATGTTAATACCCCTTGCCCCAGTACCACTTACAGAAAAGAGAACTGCTTCTTGGTTGCATTGTCTTGGTTCACTTGTGCATTTATACCTTTAAAATTGAAACACTTGATTAAAAAATTGGAGAGTTTTTGAATTGATGCTAAAGTTCTTTTGTATACAGCTTAATTTTTTTTTATGTTCCATTCTGTGTCCAGTATTCCAAATTTATAAAGAAGGGCAGGAAATAAAAACTCAACTTTGGCCGGGCAGTGGTGGCGCATGCCTTTAATCCCAGCACTCGGGAGGCAGAGGCAGGCATATTTCTGAGTTCGAGGCCAGCCTGGTCTACAGAGTGAGTTCCAGGACAGCCAGGGCTACACAGAGAAACCCTGTCTCGAAAAACCAAAACAAACAAACAAAAAAACCTCACTTTGAACCAAGAAGCTCATTCTCCTTTATTTCAGATACAGCCTCAAAAGGGAATGGCTTTTCCTTTTGCATTAGTTTTATATATATATATATTTAAAAAAAAAAAAAACCACGGTCTCTACGTAGTCCTGCCTGCCCCCCAGAACCAGATATATAGATGAGGCTTACCTTGAACTCAGAGATCTGCCTGCCTTTGCTTCAAAGATGTCAGGATTAAGGATGTGCACATAAAGACAATTCTTGTCAAAATAATTAGGTATTGCTGTCAAAACTGTCAGTTCTATAAAAAAAGTCATAAGAGAAATTTGAGATCTTGTTAGATTTAATCAAGACAAAGCAATAATAATTACTATCGTTGGCAATTGTTTCAAAGTGACATTATAACTTTTTGTTGTTTCTAGTGTGCTTTATTAGGGCATCTTAACTATTTGTCTTTAGATGAAGACTTGATGCTTGATGATAGTGAAATACTTCGACCTGGTGGCTCTGGACTGCCCACACTGACCAGTGCTTTTTTTCCTGTTGCATCAGTGAATAAGGTGTCTGTTTAGTCTGAGATTATAGTTTATAGCTGAGCTACTTAGGTGGGGGAAGTCTATAGTACCTGTCAACAGTGTGGATATGGACTACGTTCTTCTGGTAGAACTTAGAAATTTGGTTTTAGATCGACACAATATTCAGTAACAAAATGTATAAATGTTTTGCTGTCTTCCTGTGACACTGTAAACTGTATATGGTACATTGACACTATTTACTTGTACAGAATATCATATGCTGACTTGTGAGCTTTGAGACTGCTTTATTGGTTTGAGGAAGTGTGTAAATAGACCTGTTTTCCCAACACTCAGTTTTCATCACTTTTTAAACATACAGCATCACCTGTTTCTACACAAAATCCTTATTCTCAGTAAAGGGGAAATACCAACTTTAAATTGCAGAGTAGTGGTGCACATCTTTAATCCGGCATGTGAGAGACAGAAGCAGGTGGATCTCTGTGAGTTCAAGGCTAGCCTGTTCTACATAGTAAGTTTCGGGACACTTAGAACTACATAGTAGATGCCTCCCTCCCCTCATCCCCCAAGAAAGAACCTGGACAAATGCCCTTGGCAGAGTGATTGGAATTAGCAGGACTAATGTTGAAACGATTGACATAATGTAGCTAGGACTGGCACACTTGGGACCCTAGCATCTGGGAGTTAGGGAAGTGTGAGGTCATCCTTGGATTTGTAGGGTGCTTAAGACCAGCCTGGGCTATATGAGACTTTTCTCAAACAAACAAAAGCAGACATTATATGCTTCCTAATATGGATACTCTGAGAAAAATACAACTTTATCTTTGTAGTGTTCTTGCTAAAAATATGAGAGCAGAGCAGAGTCAGGGAGGATTCAGAGTTTGAAGTCGGTGTGGGCATGTTGGAGCATCTAGTCTCTACACGCTCCAGTGAGATAACTGCATGGACAGAGAGCAGGGGGCTGTGGTGGTGGCCAGCTAGGACAACTGCCTACACATTCCTCCCCACTCTGTCTCCCCTGCTGCCCCAACTCCAACTAATGCTACCACCAGAGTGTGAGATAGGACTCTGCAGTCAACAGCCAGTCTCCTCTCGTCTGCATGTTTCCTGTCAGACTTAGGCCAAGAAGTATCTGTTTGCCCATCTTCTAAATCCTATTCAGATGGCTACCAGAAGTTTTGTGTTGGGAGAGGGAAACAGCTCTTCGTCTCTTTCTCGATCCCGTGGCACATTTTCTTTTTTTCTTTCTTTTTTGTTGTTTGTTTTTTGTTTTGTTTTGGAGACAGCGTTTTCTGTATAATAATAGCCCTAACTGTCCTGAAACTGTAGACCAGGCTGGCCTTTCATTTTGTTTATTCAGAGTTCCTTCTGCCTCTTCCTCCCCACCGCTGAGATTAAATGAGTGCCCCATCCATGCCTGGCTAGCTGTAGAGATCCAAAAAGTTCTACAGTTGATAGGTTGCATGCACTTTTGTTTTTTTCAGATTAAATATCTAAGTTTAAGGGGCTGAGAATATTTGTAGCTCAGCTGGCAGAGTGCTCACATGCACAAAGCCTTGGGTGCATCAATCCATAGCACCACATAAATGGAACAAGGTGGGCACATGCCTGGAATCCCAGCACTTGGCCACGGAGGCAGAAGAGTCAGAAGTTGACAGTCATCAACTATCTTTAAAGCTTGAGAACAGCCTGTGTTAGAGTTCCTGTCTTAAAAATAAACAGAAATTTAGAAGGTCAAGATTTCCATTTGGCAGGTACATTGATCTAAGGATTTTGAGATGGTGCAATTAAAAAGTAAGACTGGGATCTAGAGCTAGCTCAGTGGTTAGCGTGCGCCCTGGGCTCAGTTCTTAGTACTGAAATATGAATAAATGGGGTCATGAAAGACAATCATACCTAAAATTGATTTAAATCTTAAGAAATTGTGTATTTTAACATGAATTATAAACTTAGGGTAATACATGTTGCTTTAACTTTTATTTATTTAATTTTGTTTGTTTGGTTTTTGAGGCTATGTCTTTTACTGACCTCAACCTCAATATGTAGCTCTGGCTGGCTTCAAACTCATGATTATCCTGTCTCTGCCTTCCAACTCTGGTACAGATATGAGCCACTGTATTTGGTGTAATGAGCATTGTTTTTAAGGCTAGAGGTTATAGCAAGTATATTGTTCTTGGTTATTAAAAAAAACTGAAAATTGTCTTTTAGGCTAATTCTTGGAGTTAGTCACATTCACATTCAGTCAGCTATTAGTCTAAGAACCGTTTCATTATCTGGCCAGGAAACACATACGGGGAGCTGGAGATTTCCTCTGTCTGAGGGGTTCCGTGTTTACAAAGCAGATGCATTCCTTGTCTGTGCAGTAACGAGTTGCCTACTGACTGCCTGTGTGTTGCCCTCCCTGGGGCTGGGAGGTGCGGCTCTAACACTCATGAACGAACGCCTCCTCGTGTACTCACAGATTACATTCATCTGGAGGGAATCTGGTAGGCGCACTCCAAGGACTGTTAACATCTCTTATAATTTCATGTTTTGGCAGGTAAACCTAGCCTTTAAGCAGCCTGGAAAGAGGCTAGAGCATCAAGGAATTAGAATTGAATTTGTAGGTCAAATTGGTGAGTTTTAAAATAGTATTACTTTTTTCTTTGACTGAAGAGGGTTGGATTTGGCAGTTAAATAATTGAATTAGAGCTTAGCTTTATGAAAAGAAGAAACTGATTATATGTAATAAAAGAGGACCTAGTATAGTAAACCATGCATCTCAGGTGTATTTAATGATATGTGACTGGTTCTGCCTTTGTATTACACTCTGCTAGTAAAAGTTAAGCTATGTAAACTACCAGCCTTGAAAAATAATCATACTGTCTCCCATCTGCCTTCGTTTCTCATCAGCCTCACTCACAACCACCACCTTCACCTCCATCTCATTCTCTGAATACCCATGGCATTTGTCTCCTGAGCTACTGTCTGCCTGTAGCCAGACCCCCTCCTGAATAGAAAATTCCACATAAAGAGGAAAGGAATCATTTCTTCTTGGCTTAATTCAGATTGTGTACATTTCCATGTGGGAGATTCAGAGACACTCTCGAGTTAGCAGAAAGCAAAACTACATAGACGTCTTTTGATGTTGAAGAGTCGGGAAAGGAAGTATGTCTTACTGAGACTCTCTGTAACTAGGTTTAAAAACCCAGCTAATTTTTATTGTATGTTTTTAAAGTACGAAAGCTGGAATGGTGGATATTACAAGTCTGTTATGGATGAGATTGTACTCAGGGGCAAGTTACAGCAACTAACTAGCAGTTAGTTATAGTCCTTCGTGCAGTGTAGCTTTATGAAGGAATATATGCTTCACTTAGGAGGGACAGCTACAGGAAAGGGATGAGAACCTTTCTGTCGAAGGTTGTTACTGTGCCACAGTAGAGTTTATTAGTGCCCAAGTGGTGTAATGAGGGAATAAAACTGAGATCTTAGCCCTAGATTATTAAAGTAGAAGCATATTTAACTAATTCTTTTTGTAAAAATTATTTGTTTAGGCGGTAGAAGCTTGGGTTTCATTGAATTGGATATTAAATATAATTTGTCTTTCTGCTGTTTTAAATTTCTTAGAGCTTTTCAATGACAAGAGTAATACTCATGAATTTGTAAACCTAGTGAAAGAACTAGCCTTGCCTGGAGAACTGACTCAGAGCAGAAGCTATGACTTTGAATTTATGCAAGTTGAAAAGCCATATGAGTCCTACATCGGTGCCAATGTCCGCCTGAGGTATGGCTGTACAGAATTGAACCAGAAACCATGCTACTGCTGATGCCTTATACAGACTTGTAATTACAATTCTGGAATGGAAGGCTTAAAATTCAAAATATTCTGTTACAAACTTTGCTTCACTTGACTGAGAATGATTGATTTGAGATAATCATTACAAATAAACATTATAAATTCAAAGATGTTTCAGTTTTATGATTCTGTTGTATGAATTTTATTATTATTAGTTACTTCAGGTCTTTTTGTTTCCTAACGATTCCCATTTAGCATATGGTTAAGAGATAATAACCCAGAGGCTGAGTGGTCAGGGTTATACAAGCAGAGGGCAGGACTGAAGCAGGACTCCAGTTTTCCTTAACCTTTGTTCTTTTTATTTTGTGTGTGGGCACCTGCATGCCACTGTGCATATCTGAAGGCTACAGGACAACTTGCTGTTGGTTCTCCCTTTCCTCCATGTGGGTTCTAGGAGTTAAGCTGAGGTTGCCAGGCTGGGCAGCATCCTGTTTTCTAAATTCTCACTCTAGTTCTTTCCCTTAAGTTTTTATGCAGGATGCCCTAGCTGCCCCCAAGACCAGCGTAAATATTTGAGTCTTAATGTAGCAGGTCCAAGAGCCTGCTTTCTCTGTTTAAAGTGGTGTTACTCATTTGGGATTGTGTTTGGCAGCACAAAAGCCTTGAGAAGATTTGAAAAAAATCTTGACATGAGAGGCTTCCTAAGCAGGGTGATTAATGGTAGTCCTCCAAGGTTATTTCAAAAGTATTTACTTGTAAAACTGAATTTTGTATTTTTTCAAGTTGGAGGCATTAGAAATAAAAACAGAAACAGAAACAAACCAAAACAAATAAACAACAAAACAACAAACATGAAGCCATTGGGGAGCCAGAAGTGAGCATAGGTAGGGCACATGCTTAGACCACAGAAGCCCTGGACTCATGCATTCTCTTGTACAGAGCAGCCCAGATTAGAGTTCTTATGAGAAAACAGATGGAGTCACGTGACACCTGGAATCCCAGCAAGGGGAAAGCTGAGCTGCCTGACACTGGCTTGTTAAAGCACCTGAATTTAACACAGGAGGTTCACTCATCTTCTCTTTGACTTTGTAGGTATTTTCTTAAGGTGACAATTGTGAGAAGGTTGACAGACTTAGTGAAAGAGTACGATCTTATTGTTCACCAGCTCGCCACCTATCCTGATGTCAACAACTCTATTAAAATGGAAGTGGGCATTGAAGACTGTCTACACATAGAGTTTGAATATAATAAATCCAAGTAAGTACTCAATGGTCACTTCTGTGTCCCTGTGACCAGCACACCTGACAGACAGCTTAGAGTAGTAAAGACTGCACACTTGTTTCCTGACCACTTAAGTGAAACATGGGTTGTTGGAAATTTAAGGTATATAAAAGAGTGAAAAGGGAAAATATGACATAATTGTCATCTTTACCAACCACTGAGCCACTATTAATGTCTTCTTGTGTATCTTCCCAGAGGTAAAAAGGTGTGTTAGACGTGCTTTAATATATTGTACTTTTAGAAAACGGTCTGATTTTGTTTATTTGTTGTTGTTGTTGTTAGTGGTGATGGTTTTTCTCAGGGTCTTTCTGTGTAACCATAGCTGTCCTGGAACTCACTATGTAGACCAGACTGACCTTGAACTCATAGAAATCCACCTGCCTCTCTTTTGGAGTGCTGGAAATAAGGGTATACACCACTCCTTCTGGTCATTTACAATTGTATTACAGAAGCTGTGAAAGGTGTGAGGAGGCCAGGGCACATGAATGCTGTAGTGAGCAACAGAAGACGTCTCCGCCAACATGGCGCCCCTCCAGTAGTTTGTTGGGTTTTTTCTTTTAAGATTTATTTATTTATTATCTATGAATATACTATAGCTGTCTTTAGACACACCAGAAGAGGGCATCGGATCCCATTACAGATGGTTGTGAGCCATCATGTGGTCCTGGGAATTGAACTCAGGGTGTCTGGAAGAGCAGTTAGTGCTCTTAACCTCTGAGCCATCTCTCCAGCCCTGGTTTGTTTGTTTGTTTTTGTTTTTAATGTAGGAGTGCTCTGTCTGTATATACACTTGCATGACAGAAGAAGGTATCAGATCCCATTATAGATAGCTACCATGTAGTTGCTGAGAGTTAAACTCTAGACCTCTGAAAGAGCTACCAGTGCTCCTAACCACTGAGCCATCTCCCCAGCCCTAAATTTGTATTTTTAAGACAAAAGTTGTATAGTCCAGGCTGGCTTCAAACTCATGATGCTCCTGTCTCAACTGGGGGCCTGGATCCACTATAGTCAGTGTTGTAGTAGTTGCTGGCATGGTCTGATGTGCTTTATCAATACAGAGCTCTGCAGTTTCCATAGTTTTATAATACCATCAGAGCTAAAATATTAATAACTCCTAAGTATCAGTATGTCATCATGGTCAACATTCACATACTCCTCCTTGTCACCGTCTGCTGCTTCTTCTTCTCCTCCTCTTCTTCCTCCTCTTCCTCCTCCTCTTCTTCCTCTTCCCTCCTCCTTCTTCCTCTTCCTCCTGTTCTTCTTCCTCCCTCCTCCTTCCTCTTCTTCCTCCTCTTCTCCTTTCTCCTCTTCCTCCTCCTTCCTTCTTCCTTCCTCCTCCTGGCCTCAGACTCACAGAAATCCACCTGTTTCTGCCTCCCAAGTGCTGGGATTTAAGGCATGCACCACTATGACCAACTCACATGGTTTGCTCACATCAGCATCCAAACATGAATATTCTACAGTATGTCACATGTGGTCTGGGATGTTTTTTTTTTTTTTGAGACAGAGTTTCTTTGTGTAGCCCCGGGCTGTCCTGGAACTCACTCTGTATACCTGGCTGGTCTTGAAAGCAGAGATCCACCTGCCTCTGCTTCCTGAGTACTGGGATTAAAGGTGTGTGCCACCACACCTATCTTTTTTTTTTTTTTTTTTTAAGTTTGTTAAAGAGGCAGTTGTGCTGTTCATCCTCTCCTTTTAGGTGATTTTTTTTTTTTTCAAAGCAGCTGTTACTCCCAAGTTTGCATCACTGAAACTGTCCTACATACATGCCTTTGAAGTTATCCATAAAATCATCAGGTAGTTTGGAACCTAAGAAGCTGTCATGGAAATCTCCCCTGAGATTTTTGTGTTATTCAGTGCATGAGTTCTTGTGTTAAGATCTTGTGTTGCTTCTTCTGAGAGGAAGCAAAAATACTCCTGAGTATTGTAGGTATTCTCAAGTTTATTACTTCATGTTTTCATGGTTTACTTACTGTTGGGGTCTGGGAATTGCCTCACAAACTGTGCGTACACCAATCTCAGTTAAGCAAGAATAGTTATTGAATATACACTGTAATACTGGACTTCCAGGTCCACACGAAGGAAAACCTAACTGTGGCACGGACTAGTCTGCTCTCAGAGTAGACTTCTTATAGGAAAAAACAGGTTCAAAAGGTTAAAGGGCAAGGAGGGGAGTGGTCGGCTCACAAGGCAAAGTATTGTCAGCTAACCTTTAAGCTGGTAGCTGGTTGGTCCTGAATATAAGGTAGTTGGGGGTGGGTGGGTGGTGAACATGGGCATTCAGAACATTGAGATAACAGAGCAGGAGCATCATAATCATAATCTTTTGGCTTATTAGTAGCATTCTTCAGTGTCAGCCACAAAACCCACAGTGAGCTCATACATAGGTTCAGGAAGGGCTGCCTGGTGGTCAGCTCTGACTCAGGCTGTTTTAGACATAATAGTTCATATTGACCTCTGATTTGATGGGTCCTACGTAAAGCTTTGTAGAATTTTTTAGGATTAGCAAACCTCACACAGAATATATACAAAACAAAACAGGGTATGTGGTCAGCATGTCCTTGAGCCACGTCAGTGACTGGCAGGCCTGTTACAGCAACAATATGAAATAGCTGGTAGGCATGGAACAAAATGGCTACAGATATTTGGGGTGTGTGTGTCAGACCATAACATTTACTAACTACAGTGCAGCAGACTTAACCCCTGAGTATAGACCCTAGATCTCTTTCTTCTTGGCTAGATGATGGGTTCCATGCTCTGTTCAGCCCTGTAACACTAGCAGTGCTGAGTCTAAGGGAGGGGCTTTAGTGCTGAAAGACATACTAGTATTTGTTAAATAAGCACCAGCATGAGGTCTTACTTTTCTGTTGAGTTAGTGCTTGAATACTCTGAGAACTAACTTTTACAGTGAGGCAATTAATTGGGCCAATTAGTCTCTCAAGTATATTTGATAGTCAAGAAAAAGTTTGATTTCATATTTGCATAATACACTGATGAATACTGTTTTGAGAAAGGGCATTACGGGATGTGAATGGTGTCAGTGGTATTTTGAGATAGTTATTATTCTCCTTGAAGTGATCCATTGAGCTAATCTAGTGCCCTTGCTGAGTTGTCGCACTCTTTTCTTTGAAACTGATAATAGTATGTGACACATATTCTTTCTAAATAGGTATCATTTAAAGGATGTCATTGTGGGAAAAATTTACTTCTTATTAGTAAGAATAAAAATACAACACATGGAGTTACAGCTGATCAAGAAAGAGATCACAGGGATTGGTAAGTTGAAGACAAATTTTTAGTTAAAATTCCTTGTTAGTTGAAAATTTAGAAATCTTAGAATGTTAACATAAATTTGGAATTGACATTGGATATTATCTTTGCTAGTTAATGTTTTGCTGTAATTCAAAGAACAGTTGTTGAGGTGACTAAGGCTGGCAAGCCCTTGTAGGTTGAAGCCAGAGCGCCGCTTGGACCCAGGCACTGAGACTTGATTCTTACAGTAATTCTCTAACGGGTACTTGCAAACATCTGATTGCTTTTCTTTTAAAGACAAGGTATTGCTGGCTCTAATGTCTCATCTCAGTTTCCAAATGCTGAGACTATAGAGTCTGAAAAAGAGGATCATAGCCAGCCCCCGTCTCAGCAAACAAAGCAACCAAACAGCGGCAGCATGCGTGGCAAATGCTCTATTGCTGAACCGCACCCTTAGCCCTTAAGATAGGGTTGTTTTTTTTTAAACTTAGAGTTGACTTGATGTTTAGATTTGAGTTAAAATGTCCTAGAGAGTTAATCCCAGAGCTTAGTGTGCACATCATTTAAGTGCTGTCGTCTTATGTTAAAATTGACTCTATGGGAAGGTTCTTTGGAAATTTCAGAGGAAACCTTCATGTAGTGGTTAGTGGAGGTGTGAGTCACTCCCTTCTGTTTTTTTAGCATATAGTAGTACTGCTGGCAGGAGCTGTGTGAGGTTGACCCTGAGCTGGTGTAGCTGTGGGGAGGCCGACACATACAGGTGAGTGGTAAGTTCAGGAGTAGAGCGAAGATTAGGAAGGATAGCCAGTGGAGAGAAGACAGCACTGACGTAGTGTGGCTGAGAACAGGGCAGACCTGACTTCTGGGAATAGTCAAGTGAACGTCATTCTCATTGTTATCCTAGGACCCAGCACCACAACAGAGACAGAAACAATCGCTAAGTACGAAATAATGGATGGGGCGCCAGTAAAAGGTAAATCAATCTCCTGATACAAGTCTTACTGTACTTCCCTGCTGGCCCTGGAACTTTCTCTATTGACCAGGCTGGCCTTGAACTGGTGGTGACCCTCCTACTCTGCCTGCCAAGTGCCAAGATTACAGGTGTGCACCACTGCACCTGGTTTCATTTACCTGAATATATTTTATTATTTCATTTATTTTATTTTTTATGTGTATGGATGTTTTGCTTGCATATATGTGTGTGCCATGTGTGTGCCTGGTACCTGTGGAGGCCAGAAAAGGACATCAGATTCCCTGAAGTTGGAGTTACAGATGGTTGTAGATACTGGGGATCAAACCCGGGTCCTCTGGAAGAGCAGCCAATGTTCTTAAACCACTGAGCTAGCCCTCCAGCCCCTAAAGATCTTGCATACATTATTTACTCATATGTGAGGAGGGGTGTGTGTTTGCAAACTGATGTGCATGTGCCATGTGTGCATGCACACATCACAGGACAATCTGTAGGAGATGCTTTTCTGCTTCTACTCTGTCTTCAGGCTTGGCGGCATGTGCCTTTACCTGCTTAGCCTTCTTGAAGCCTTTCAGTTACAACTTGTGTGCGTGTGGATGGCAGTGTTCGTGGCAGTTGAACTGTATATTTAATGTGAAGTGTAAAGTCTTACAATTTATAGTGGCCAGGCATAGTGGCACACACCTTTAATCCCAGTGCTCAGGAGCCAGCAGCAGGTAGATTTTTGTGAATTCAAGGCCAGCCTGGTCTCATAGAGAGTTCCAGGATAGTCAGGGCCACGTAGAAAGATCCTGTCTCAAACAAACAAAGAACAAAATACAAAAAGTAGCTAAAAACAAAAAACTTCAATGGTTTTTTTTCTTTCAGTGCTATAGTTTAAACCCAAGACCCTCATTGCAAGATCGGCACAGGGCTATCTATCCAGCTATCTTTTAACTTTATTATGTGTGTGTTTTAGTGCAGACATTTGTGCCATGGCTACATGGAGAGGTCAGAGGACAACTTTCAGGGTTTGACTGATTCTCTTCTTACCTTGGTTGCAGGGCTGGAGCTCAGGTTTGTCATGCCTGCCTGCCAGGCCATCCTCTCACTCAGGTGCCGTGCCTGCCTGCGAGGCCGTCCTCTCTCTCGACTTTTTATTTTTGAGATAGAGTCTTACTAAGTTGCCCAGGGAGTCAGTCATTTGTTGTTTTACACAAGGTCAAATGGTCAAGCTTACTGTATAGCCAAGGATGACTTTGAACTCGTGACCCTCCTCCCTCCACCCCGAGTGCTGGGATTACAAGCATACATCTCCATGACCTGCTTATATTACTTTTATTCTTTAGTGTGAGGCCATTGAAGCCAGTATTCAGGCTGGTTTTTCTCAGATGGCTACAGACCGAGATATATTTGGGAAGAGGAAAAAAAAATTTTTTTTCAGAGCTGAGGACTGAGCCCAGGGCCTTGCGCTTGCTAGGCAAGTGCTCTACCACTGAGCTAAGAAAAATCTTAGAAAAAGAGAAAATCTTAATTGCAAAAATGCCTTTGTAACTTTGGCTTTTCAGAAAGTCTTTTCTTGATCAGTGGTTGGTATGGAAAGGGCCAGCCCGCAGTGGTCCTGGGGTTTGTAAGGAAGCAAAGTGGAGCGAACCATGGAGAGCAAGGTATAGTAAGTGCGCTTCTTTATGGTCTCTGCTTCTAGGCTTCTGCTGTGGGTTCCTCCCCTGGGCTCCCTCAGTGGTCTGTGATATGCAAACCAAGTAAACCCTGCTTCCCTAAGCTGCTTTTGGCCATGATCTTTAGCCTGAGGATAGAGGGCAACCTAAGACATAATGTTCTTAGGTTTTCTTCCTCTGCTATGAATTACTTCAAAAATAAGTTAGCATTTGTTGAGTGCCAATTATGAGTAAGACATTGTAGTTTTTAGGTGTCATGAAGTTCCTTACTATTCTTTGAACCATTTATACCTTATTTTTTAGATAAAACTAAGTGCAAAGAGCTGAAGACATTTGTTACAGCCTATAGAGTGAGCCACGGTAGAGTGGGCATGGTTACAGTCTATAGAGTCACGGTAGAGTGGGCATGGTTACAGTCTTTAGAGTCACGGTAGAGTGGGCATTCGGCCCAGGCCACACACGTGAACTTTTGTGCTATGCAATATCAGTTTGTAAAAATCCAGAAGCTCAAATTTTTATGTAAAGTATAGAGTTTATATAAATGAAACCCCAGCCCATAGGTTGCTGAAACAGAATGATTGCTGTGAATTCAAAGCCAACTTAGGCTATAGTACGAGACGGCCTCAAAACCCTTCAAACAAAATCAGACCCCTGGGGCCAGACAGCTGGCTCATCGGGCAGAGGAACCTCGGGGAGGGAGGGGCTCAGGAAGGCCGCTCTTCCATCAGGATTTATGAACAGGGAATGGCTGCTGGGGAGGGAGAAACATTTCCTTTAGTGGTGTAGTCACTGGTAAGGTGTCCATGCTTAGTGTAAGCAGTGTTTGCCTATGCTCCTGAAAGTAGCCCTAATTGAACTCCTTGGTGCCCCCCCCAACTCTCTCACTGGAGTGTTCTCTCCGTCTCATTGGTGCACACACACACACACACACACACACACACACACACAATGAACATAGAAGGGTGACTCACTCACTGGATCTGCAGGGGTGGAGGAGCAGTAAGAGGGTGCTGGAGAGCAAACATGATAATGCTCAATGCACATCACATGCGTCTGTGAAGGTGTTGAAATGGAACCCATCATAACTCATGTATGCCAATTAAAATATTAAATACACATACATGGCTGGGTATGGTGTTTTCTTGGGTTTAACTCCAACGTTTGGAAGGCAGAGACAGAAAAACATAACAATTCAAGGCTAGTCTGTGCTATTTATGGAGACCCTGTCTCAAAAAGGGGCCAGGAGAGAGAAAAAGAGGGACAAAGGGAAGATGGGGAAAATAGAAGACATGACATTACATAATCTCAATTAACATCCCCCCCCCCCCGAATTGAAGATTGAACCTAGGGTCCTGAGCATACTAGGCAAGTGTTCTTCTACCACTGAGCTATCTCTCTAGTCTATAATCTCTTTATAATCCTCTCTTCTTTCCTCCTTCCCTCCCTCCCTCCCTCCCTCCCTCCCTCCTTCCCTCTCTTTCTTTCTTCCTTTTTTTTTTTTTTTTTGAGACAGGTTTCTCTGTGTATCCTTTGGAACTTGCTATGTAGACCAGGCTAGCCTTGAAGTCACAGAGATCCGCCTGCCTCTGCCTCCCAAGTGCTGGGATTAAAGGCACATGTCACCAACGCCTGGCTCCAGTTCATAATCTTTTTAAATGCAGGGCTGATGAGATGGCTCAACAGTTAAGAGCATTGGCTGCTCTTCCAGAAGTCCTGAGTTCAATTCCCAGCAGCCTTATGGTGGCTCACAACCATCTATAAAGAGATCGGATGCCCTCTTCTGGCATGCAGGTGTACATGGATCATAGCACTCATACATTAAAAAAAGAATACATCAATATATATAATCTTTGAAATTGAAAGCATGTCATTTGTTTTGTGTATGTCCATGTGCAAGTGTATGCGTGTGTGCGTAAGTGTGTAAGCCAGAGTCAGCCATGGATAGCACACTTAAGGAGTACTATCTTGGCTTTTGAGACAGGGTCTCTTATTGGGACCTGGGGCTTGCTGCAAACTAGTAGGGAGTCCTGGGTTCCACTCACCTCTGGTTTCCCAGTTCCGGGATTAAAGTGCGTGCCAGCAGGCCTGGCTCTTACATGAGTACTGGGACGTGAGCCCAAATCCTCAGGCTTGTGCAGTAAGTGCTTTACCAACTGAGCTGTTTCCAGCCATTATTTTGCTTTGGATGAATTAGTAATATATTTTATAGACATTATATACACTGATGAAGTTATGGTAAAATTTTAAAGCAGAAATGCATCTACTTCTAAACACTTACTGGCTACAACTGTTCTAGTCTCTGTCTTTTAACCTCCCAACATAGTCTTTACTGTGTCACTACAGAATGAGTGCTGTTGTCACTGCCAGTTTCACAGATGAGAAACTTGAAACAGTGGATAAGCTCCACAAGCCAAGGACTGCTGACCAGGCCCAGGTTGCTCTAGGACAGTGCTTCTCAGTTTGACATTGTCCTGAGAAATGTTATACTGTCTGCTGCTGGCACCTGGAGGTGTTGCAAGTGTGTAGACCTGTCCAACAAGAAGGACATCTGTCCCCAGATGTCAGTAGTGACATACTAGACACTGCTTATCCCAGGTGCTGCCCATGACTTCTTAGTCCTAAGTTTTATGTGAATATATTTAATTAATTGAGAATTAAATGGAAATTGCTTTTCTTTCAGGAGAATCTATTCCGATCAGATTGTTCTTAGCAGGGTATGACCCGACCCCCACAATGAGAGATGTGAACAAGAAGTTTTCAGTAAGGTACTTTTTGAACCTCGTGCTTGTTGATGAGGAGGACCGAAGGTACTTCAAGCAGCAGGTAGGGCTTCCTTTCTGGGGCAGGTCTGACAATGGCTTCTCTAAAGCTTACTGTGCTGAGCAAGTGGGGTACAGGTGTGAGTGGGAACATGGTTTGCCTCAGCCAGTCCATGGACTAGAGATGAGTTATACTCTGTCAGTCCTTTTGTGTTTCTCCTGAACAACTTTTTTTACCCCCAAATAAAAACACCTGCTATTTATGGTATCAGACAGTAAAGAACAGAGGATGGCTAAAAGCGAACAGAATGTTACCCCCGTGATGATTAGTTTTAGGTATGTTTTATATCGTCCCTTTCTCTGATTTGGTGGCTCTGGGCTGGAATCTAGACCCTGGATAAGCCCTCCCTTGCTTCTGCTGTTGAGGAAGGTCTTACTCAGCTGCCCAGGCAGGCCTCGAATATTTAGTTTTTCTACCATAGCACGAATCAGCAGCCCTAGCATTTAAGAGTATCTTGAATGTGTTTTTATTATCAGAAAGATCACTTCTCACACCTGCTCCGTTACTGTGTCCCTGACCACCCCAGTCCACTGACCTGAGGCTCTCACTTGCTGGGCCTGTGCTCCATGCTGAACTGCATCCTTGGCCCTTGATTGGTTTTCTTTTTCTAGTTTTTTGAGACAAGGTCTTGTAGTGTATGTAGTTCAGGCTTACCTCAAATTCTCAATCCTCTTGCCTTGCTTCTTGCTGAGATTATAGGTACAAAGTATGTATGTCCCATGCCCAACTATCAATTTTTCTAATGTCTTTAGTTGATAGATTTTTGAAGTTGTCATTTTATCCTTAGTAAGTAGTTGTTATATCTTTTAGAACACTCAGTCCTGATACTTTTTATTAAATGTAATATAAAACTTTTTATCTCTTGAGAATTAAATAGACTTTGGGCATCTTGAGTAGGACTAGTTAGGATGGTCACCTACAGTGTAAAGTGGGTTAATAAGAGAATCAGTTAAGTGTTCCATAGCCAAGTTAGAAATTAACTTGTGGCCGGGCGGTGGTGGCGCACGCCTTTAATCCCAGCACTTGGGAGGCAGAGGCAGGCGGATCTCTGAGTTCGAGAGTTCAAGGCTAGCCTGGTCTACAGAGTGAGTTCCAGGACAGCCAAGGCTACACAGAGAGACCCTGTCTCGAAAAACCAAACCAAAAAA
>NW_021604714.1:3498259-3589371 GCF_004785775.1 Grammomys surdaster | reverse complement strand
AAAAAAAAAAAAAAAAAAAAAAAAAAAAGAAATTAACTTGTGCTAGCTAGGCATGAGCCACCATGAGGCATGGGGATCACAGAGTTTGAGACTAGTCTGGGCTACATAGCAAGACCTGGTCTCATAAGGACTACAGGGCTGGAGACGTGGCTCATGAGTTAAGAGCACTTGGGCTTGCAGAGAACCTAGGCTTGGTTCCTAGTACCCAGACTGTGTTCATATGGCTACTCCAGTTACCAAATACACACACACACACACACACACACACACACACACACATACACACATATACACACATACATACACACACATACATACACACACACATACACACACACACACATACATACACACACACACACACACACACACACCAAATACATTTAAACAAACAAGAATCCCAGTCAGTTATGACTTGAAGCAGGAATTTAGAAGAGTGGGAATTTGGGATTGATAGGTCCATGACAACTGGGAAGTGGTGTAGGGGAAGAGGTAGGCAGTTTATTTGGCATCCATCAGAGCAGAGAATAACTCAGTTTGGGAGAGGCACTTAGGGAGGGGAGAGGTAGTATCTGTAAATTAGTGTAAAGAATCGTGGGCAAGGTATGGCAGGCCTCATATGTTTGGAAATTGATGGAGGTAGTTAGGGAAAGCTATCAAAGAGCAATACAAGCAGTGTTTATCAAGCAAGCAATGAGGGGTCCAGTGAGATGGCACACTGGGCAAAGGTGCTTCCTGCCCACCCAGAAGACCTGAGCTCATTCCCCAGAGCCTGCCAGATGGAAGGAAAAAAACAGCTCCAGAAGTTGTCCTGTAACCTCACACATATGCTGTGGCATGAGTGCATACACAGACACATGAAATGTACACATTAATACAAATAACCTGGCGGTGATGTGAAGAGTGAATTAGAAATGGGTTTTACAACAAAAGCTGTGTCCCAGGGAGCACGCTCAGTGCTCTATGGCCACGAAGGGCGTGACCTTGGATGAAAGCAGTGGGGCCACACTGACTGGGGGATTTTCTAGATCACCGCTAGGATTTGTGGTGGTTGACTCTGAGTGCGGAGAGAGTGAAAGGGCCACTCAGAAAGCTGGAGGCATTTGTACAGAGGCATGGGGATTGTTTTACAGCTTATACTTGAAAGTTGCAGCTAGTATCTTCATGGTGAGCATGTAAGACATACCAGAGAACTCCATTTCTGCCTTGCATTTCCCCTAGGAGATCATCCTGTGGAGAAAAGCACCAGAGAAACTGAGAAAACAGAGGACGAACTTTCACCAGCGATTTGAATCTCCGGAATCGCAGGCGTCTGCGGAACAGCCTGAGATGTGAGCAGCCGGGGCGGGGCGGAGCAGCAAGTGCAAGAACCAGGCTAAGAAGAGCCGCTCAGCTGGTTAAAGACGGCCGCAGCGTGGGGGCGTCCCAACTCCATGTCTGCTAGTCTTCCTTATCCTAGAGTGCTGTGTTTATTTTACAGTATGATTAAAGGTTCTTTGTGTATATACATTTTAAAAAGTGCTTCTTGGAAACACTGGAGAATTCCTAAGCTGCCTTTTTTGTTTTCTTTTTTACTGCACACTCAGAAGCATAAACATTAAGGATTTTCATGTCAGTAGACTGGTATTTGTAATGTTGCTTTCTTTATGCACAATGTTGGAAATCCTTTTCTCTGTTTTCATGCTAATGATTACCTCTTATTCTATATGTGCAAAAAATTAAATATTTTTGTTCAAGTAAAATGAGAAAACCTGAGCAGCCCTTATGTCCTGCACAGTTTTAAGGCACGGCTCCTCAGTATTTTTGAGAATTGTGTTTATTTTTACATGTATCAGAAACCAACCTGGTGTTACATGGTAGGTGCTTCTGGATCTACCATTTCACAGCCTCTTGAATTTTAATCTTTGGGGTCTCTGAGGTATCTGAAAAATTTTCACCCCAGGGATTACCTGGTATGTCATCATGGCCGTCTTGCCCCTTATTAAGCATTTTTGCTATTAGTTTCTATATCATCATGTAGGTTCTGCAGTGTGGAGTTGACACATTGGCGTTTTAGAACTTGTTAAACCTGTATCATTTTTTTTCCATAAAGACTTTGAAACATGTATATATATTTTAATTTAAGGACTCTTTTCCATGTGTATGCAAATAGCCACCTAGGAATGAGAGAGTTGGGGAGAACCAGCTGAAGCATATACAGTGTCCATAGCGGGACAGTGTCTTGTTAACTGGAATATTGGCTAGTTCTAACTTAACTTCGTCCAGTCTATTTAAAAAAACAAACCAAACCAAACAAAAAAACACTAAATTCACACCATCCTCTGAAGAAGGCTGCAGTCAGCTGAGCACAGACACACTACTGAGGCACACGGGGCAGGAGGAAGCCTGCGGTGGGGCCACTCTCACTCAGGGCTCGTTGGTTGCTGTACCGGTTGGTATTCCTTGATTCACCTCAGTACAGGTTTGTCTGTTAACCTTACGTTCTAGGAAGCTGAACAGCCCAACTTATGTTTCCTTAGACCTATTTTTTACTATGATGGCACTTTGATAAAATGGCCAGCAACCAGCCCTGGCCAAAGGTTCCATGCACCATTTCCTGGAGCAGCTATTGTAAATGTGGATTTCTAAGAATGGCCATGTTTTCCTTCATGTAAGTGCCTGTTCAGAGTTTCAAAGTTTCAAAATGCCAAATATTTTCATGGTCACTTGCATGTATAATCTAGGAAATATTCAAAGAGATTTTGAAAAACAATTGTATTTAACCAGCCTCAAGTTGTGCAACTATGGTATATAAAATAAATAATTTGAAACAGAAACTAAGCTTGTAGTTTAAGTAAAATGACTTTATTCTCAAATCTTGTTATTGTCCAATGGTTAGGAAGACACAGTCACAACAGTGAATTTTTATAAATAGTATTAGCTTCAGGTTTGTTAAGTTTTGCTTTTTTAGATTTTATTTATTTCATGTGTATTGCTGTTTTGCCTGCAAGTATGTCTGTGCAGACATGTGGGCAGTGCCCAAGGAGGGCAGAAAAGGGCATTAGATCTCCTAGAGCCAAAGTTACAGACTGTTGTGAGCAGCCATGGGGTGCTGGGAACAGAACCAAGGTAGCCAGTGCTGTTGACCTCTGAACCATCTTTGGGTTCACCAGCTTCAGTTTTAAGTAGTTATATGATGCTTTTAATTAATTTGCTTAAAACTCATATAAAATGCTTATTCACTCCACTTGAGACTTTTCTGGTGCATAACCAACTTAAAATTTCAGGATTTCAGTCAAAACTTGGTAAATAAAACATAGTTAACTGTAGGCTAAATCTGTCTGGCCACTGCAGAGTATAGTGTCACAGAAGTTCTCAGTCTTAGTCACATGTCAGGATCACTTCAGGAGCTTTAGAAAAATAGTCACACCTAGATCTCTCCTAGACAGTAAAATTAGACTCTCACAGATGTTGTCCTGCCTACTTGTAGTACCAGCACTTGTGATACAGAGGCAGGAGGATTACCACAAGTTCAAGGGCAGCCAGTGGCACATAGTGGGTTCCAGGTTAGATAGAGCTGTGTAATGAGACCCCATCTTAAAAAAAAATTATCCAGGGTTGAAGAGACACTGATCTCGTTTCTCGTTTTGTTTAGGATGGTCTCTACAGCTAGGGCTGGTCTCAAATTCACTATATAGTTGAGGATGACCTTAAAATACATTTTTTTAAAAATTAAGTGTTTTGTAGTTCAGGCTAGCTTTGAATTTCTTACACACCAGGATGATCTGTAACTTGTGATCGTTCTGTCTCTCCCTCCCCGTGTTATAGGCATGTAGCACCCTGCCTGGTTTACATGGTGCTTAAACTTCATGACCCACAGGCTTTGAGCATGCTAAGCAAGCACTCTGTCAACGGAGGCTAGCTCTAATGTCTCTCTACCTATACTGACCAATGGCCAATATAAGGTTTGTTTATGTTGGTTAACTGCTGATCATTTATGAAAGCATCCTTCAGTGGCTTAGACCTCTGCGGGAACTTTACAGATTTAAATTTTTCAGCCTATGAAAAAGCATAGTGAGGAAAACATGCACTTTTTTTTTTTTTAAAGACTTGTATGTTCTGAAAATCTTAGTACTTGGCTTCTTACATCATGGCCAGATCCACATTATAGAACACATATTCAGCCCTAGTTACGTCTGACTCCATGTGCCTTGCTGTTTGCCACCCTTGTTCCACTCAGATTCTACTAAGGCTGTCCTGGGAACCTTGGGTTTTTGTTTGCTTGGTCGGTTGGGCTTTTTTGAGACAGGATCTCAGTATTTAGATTCAGCTTGTCTAGAACTCTTTGTAGACCAGGTTGGCCTCGACTCATACTCTTGCCTCAAAGGTGTGCACCACCACCACGTGACTTTTTTTTTGTCTGAGTTTTTAAGTTCAGCATTGGGGAAGGTGGATGAGTAGACAGAAAGGAGGAAGAGGAGGGATGTGGAGTTACTTGGGGAGGAGTGGGGGAGCCTGGGAGTAGGGTGAGGATTGTAAGGTAGAGGGAAAGAGTCTTGTTTCCAAAAGGGGTACTCTGGACTAGGAGAGCGGCAGTATTGGAGGGCACAGATTTTGAGCCAGGCATGCATGGGGATTTTGTACAACAGTTAGCCAATGGTCAATGGAAGGAAACAGATGGAGGTGTTCTGGGGTCCCCGTGACCTTAGCCAGATGGTTTGTGCAGTGGTAGGGTCCGGGGAGCCTACTGCTGGCCAGCTTACTCACAAAACATACAGTTTTTCCTTAGTGAAGGTAATACTGTAATTGTCCCTAAAACTGTGGGGAAATTTAATATTGCATTGTAAGGGAGATTTGGTTGGACTAGTTGGCCCCCATTGTGGAGAACAGTTTAGGTAACTCCGGGAAGTAAAAAAAAAAAGACCAGACTGGAGAAGGCAACATTGAAGACAAAGTGACCTCAAGGGAGATCATTGAGTCAAGGGCAGGGAAGAGGAGATAGGCCCAGGAGTGTACTTGCTCATATGGCTGGAGAACTCTTGTCCTAGGAAGGAAAGGGAGGGTAGGCTTACAGACAAAAGACAGAGAGGACAGAACTTACTGCAGCTGTCAGTATTATCCCAGGGAAGGGATTAGCACTGTTCATGTAACAAGTGAAGAGGGGAATGGGTTGATCCCTGAAAAGCCAGGCCCTATAACCCAGGTTGGCTTCTGGTTGTCACTAAGTCAAAGACCAGCTCTCCTATCCTTGAGACAGACAACAAAAGGACTACTGTCTACTTCTCCTCCCCTTCTCTCTGAAAGCCCTCCCTCAATGGTGACTTCCCTGGCTTTGTTCCTTAGGGCCAGTGAAATCGCCCCAGAGCAGCTTCCCAATAAACATGTCCTTACTATAATCTAACCTGGCTTGATTTGGCTTATTTCACTGGCAGAGAAATAACCTATCAGAACTAAGGTAATCGATTTATCAGACCCTGAGGATCTTCAGAAAAACGGGGGTTGAACTAGATGTGGTGATATATGCTTTAATCCTAGCACTTGGCAGAGGCAGACAGGATCTCTGTGAATTCGAAGCCAGCCTGATCTACAAAGTTACAAAGTGAGTTCCAGGAGAGCCAAGGCTACACAAGAGAACCCTGTCAACAACAACAACAACGAAGCCTATACAAAAAGAAGAGAAAAAATAGAAGGTTCTGAGTTTTTCAGTTGTAAAGGTCGATGGTTGAGAAGAGCATTAACAAGGAACATCACGGTGGTGGTCTCTGCTCCATTCCCTTGCAAAGAAGGAACAACTTTGCTGAAGGGTAGGCAGGAAAAGGTTGGGAGAGGATTCTTTCCTGTGGTGAGTCTGTTAGTAATCTGTTAAACTCCACCTCCACAGTCACCTGGCAACAGCCAGGTATGCTCCTCCCCAGAGTTACCTGGCAACAGGCAGGTAGCCCTGCCCACTATAAAAGGGGCTGCTTGGCCCCTCTACCCCACGCCTGCAGGTTGCCGTCTCCCCTCCCCCCTTTTCTTCCCCCTCTCTCCACGTGGTCATGGCAGGCCTCTACCTGCTCTACTCTCTCTCCTCCCCGCTCTCCCACTCTCTTAATAAACCTCCCCTGGTGGAACCGTCTAGTCTGCTGTGAAAGCTGCGCCATGACAACCTTTCAGAGTCCGTGAGCAGGTTCAGGGTGGGTAAATCAGAGAAGCAGAGGGTTCAGGATGGATGGGCTGTCCTAGAATTTGAAGGTAGAATCTGAGTACTGGAATATGGGTGTGGTTCTGCTTCATCAGGCTTCTGGTGGATAAAGTAGAGCTGGTTGCAAAACCAGGTAGTAAAGACTGAGAAGCTGAAGGCGGAGTGGAGCTTATCTCGGGCTTAGGGGGATGGCAGGGTTTTTGTTTTTCTTTTAGATTTACCTTTATTTTATGTGTATGAGTGTTGTATCTTCATGTGTTTCTGTGCACCACAGGTACTGGTGCTTGAGAATGTGGTAAGCCTCTATGTGGAGTGCTCTTAACCACTGAGCCAACTCTCCAGCCCAACGACAATTTTTTAAACTTTTATTTTACGTACATTGGTGCTTTGACTGCAGGTCTGTGTGAGGCTGTACAGGAGTTAGACAGTTGTGAGCCCAAGTCCTCTACAAAAGCAGCCAGTGCTCTTACCCACTGAACCATCTCTCCTGCCCAACGACAAATTCTTAACCCAGGTGTTAGGCTGGGACCCATGCTCCAGCTCGCTACACCCACATTGTAAAGACCCCCACCTCAAACGGATGGTGCCAAAACCGAGTTCTGGGTGGCCACAGCCTTCTGAACGACCACAAGGCACTAGCGCCATGACCTTACATGGGAAAAAAGCCAGCTCTTGTCTGATACATAGCCTTTCTCCCCTTGTCCAGGACTTAAGAACTGTTTATCATGGATCCCTGGCCCAAGAGCTGCACCAATAAACCTGACCTTGCTCTTTGCTAATTTGGTCTGATCTGGTCACTTATTGTTGCCCATGAGCCTCTCACTAAGGACGGTTCTCAAGGAGGTCCACCCACGCAACAATATTATTACTGCAGACCCTGCGGATAGGATAAGTGCAGTTGAGATTGAAGGACCCTTTGGAGGGTCTATCAATTTTAGAGAAGGTAGGCCATTCAAGTTCAGAGTCCGAACTTTGGGGGGTTTTGACTCAGAACCAGATGGTTTTGGAGCTTTTGACTCGGAAGCCAAAATCCCACAGTTCATTTTCTGAAATCAGAAAACTTGTCCAGAGGGGATAGAGACTTAAGAGGATTGATTGATGGCGCGGGTTGGAATGAGGACCAAGCTAATAACAAGACACAGAACAAACGAAGTTGTTACTGAGTCCAGTTTTCTAAAAATGGAACGGCTCTTGAACTCAAGATGGTGTTGGGAACGTCTCTGCAGAGGGCTGAGGGAATGTCGCAGCAAACAGCTTCCCTTCTAGTGTCTGCGGCCCAGAACAGAATGGGCACTCCCAGACAGAACGGGCAGAGGCACCTCTTATCTTGCAACTCGGGTGAGACCGAGCGCTGTAGTAGACAGGAACAAATAAGATTAACCTTTAACCAGGTTCATAGAACATACGTTTGCCTTGTGGTTATGACTTACGAGTTGCGAGGAGTACAAACTGCTCACATTAACTGAGTCCTGTAGCTCATGGTGGAGTACACGCCTAGCATGCTCATGGCCCCTACACCGAGCCCTAGCACCAAGGAGAGAAGCACGTGCATTTACACACGTGTCATAGAAGGATCTATTATCGTACAGCCAAATTCCCTGCAACCCGTCTTGATCTGTAGCAGGTCAAGCAAGCTATGTCCTCCAACGTTATCCTACCAGGAAACTAAAGATACGATTACAGCAATCTTCTTGGAAATGCACTTTAGCGTTTGAAGCCACACGATGCAGGATACTGGCTCACTGAATTGGACAGTTTGGTCACATGATGACGCTTGCAGGGTTTCCCCCTCGGCGCATCTGTAACATCCCTAAAGATGCCTGATTACTTTCCCTACTTTCGAGAAAGATGCTGCCGATTGCCGCAGGAAAAGTGAGAGGATGGGAACTCATTTCTGCCAGTATAACCTACAGAGGTCATTTTCCCCTGAGGAGAGTGCGCTTCCAGCCCTTCCATCTCCTTTTCATTCAGGCGAACGCGGGGACAGCCCTGTGCTTGCTCCAGGTCCTTTCGCTCCGCGGGCGCCGTCGTTTACGTCACTGAGCGGCGCCAGTCGCCGGGTTTTTCCCCCGGCTCGTTTTGAGCCACGGCCTCGATGTCCTTGCCTCGGTGTGCCCTGCTGTGGGCTCGGCTCCCGGCGGGGCGCGGGGTTGGGCCCCGGGCGGCTCCTTGTTCCGCCCTTCGCGTTCTTGTGGGGTCGTTCCCCGGGGCTTCAGGACACGTTCCCTGCCTGGCCGCTTCCTCCTCAGCCTCTGGTGGCTCCAAAGCCCCGAACACGTCCTTGTTCGTGCCGCTAACAGTGAAGCCTCAGGGTCCCAGCGCCGATGGCGACGTAGGCGCCGAACTCACTCGACCTCTAGACAAGAGTGAGTGCTGGAGTCTCCCGGCAAAGAGGCAGGGTCTGCAGCCGGGGCCTGCAGAGTGCTGTGTCTGTTCCTTTCTGGAGCCCTCAGCACGCGGGCCCAATTCTTATTTAATCCCTTCTATAGTAACATTGACTCTTCTCTTGGGTCGATGTGATTAAGAAATAGTTTTGTCCTTAAGTGGTGCGCCGCCTGTGCTCCTAGAATCCTCAGAAGGCATGGAGGGATTAAACAGTGAGGGCTTTGCCATTGATTGGATGTGGATGTCTAAAAATGTTAAGATTCCGTCTGGTTGCCAAGACAGCGGGTTTCGGATCCCGATTTCTCAATAAATTTACTCTCTCTCGAGGCGGACCTGAACTTAAATACAAGATAAAAGTTGATAAAACTGTCTTTGTCAAAAAGTAGCATTGTCCCGGGTTCCAGAGACAATAAAACAACCTTAACATCACTGGGTTGAAGTGGGTTTTGTTTTACCTGGATTTGGGTGAATTTGACAAGCTTGTAAATGTTTTGAATGGGAGGGTGAAAGGTTTCTTTCAACCTAATGACATTCTTAGAGACTGAAAGAAAAAAAAAACAAAAAACCCACAGTTCTTCTAGGCACAAGCTATCCAGGAAAGACCTTCCTGGCTCTTCAGCAAGCAAAATTGATACTTCCTATTGTGACTTTAAAATATAGGCCTCATGTTGGAAGTCTGAAGCAGAGGATAGCGAGTTCAGTACCACCCTGGGCTACAAAATAAGTTCAAAGCCAGCTAGGGCAACTTAAGAGAGGTCCAATTTCAAAATAAAAAGTTATACAAGGTTTCTCTGTGTGGCTTTGGCTGTCCTGGAACGCGCTCTGTAGTCCAGGCTGGCCTCTGGTTCCCAAGTACTGGGATCAATGGCATGTGCTACCACCTCCAGGCTGCAAAGTGTTTTTTTTTTTTGTTTTTTTTTTTTTGTTTTTTTTAATGTGCTTGAGGATGTAGCCCTGGAATGTATGCCTTGCCAAGCATGTGCTGTGCCTGGGTTCATTTCCCAGTTCTGTATAATCAACTAATTAACAAAATAGTACTCCTTTTCTTTCCCTTACCTCTCCCTCTACCTTTTCCCTCCTCAAAATAAGCCCAAGATGTTGTCAGTCTGAGGATTGTCAATAATTACTGCACAGGCTACCATGACGAACACCACTCTCAGTAGTGAGTTACAGCTGCCTCTCATAGCAGGACTCACCTCTTCTTGGAAGTGATGGTTACTCTGGGAGCTTTAGGCACAGGTGGAGGTTTGACGGTGACTCCGTGGAGCTGGTTCTCTCCTTGTGTGTCTGTGGTCTGTCGGGGATTTTTCTTACTCCATTGCACAGTAGCTCAAAGCATTCCTGAGGCCGTGTCCTTCAGTATTACGACTTCAAATTCCTTTTGTTGTAGATTTGTCTAAGTTGGAAAACAAATGTTAAAACGTTGCTATCTCTCCTTTAGACGAAGTGAAGAAGATCTTAGACAAGTTTTATAAGAGGCAAGAAATCCAGAAGCTGAGTGCTGACTATGGACTCGATGGTAAGGCTGACGACTTTTTTGAATTTTATTTTTAACAGGTTTTATCATTTTGTATGTGTGAGTGTTTTTCCTGCATGTATGTCTATAGCTACTTTTGTGCAGTGCCCATGGAAGAGGGTATTTAATCCCTTGGAATTGGAGTTAGAGATGGTTGTGAGCCACCATGTAGGTGGACGCTGAGAACGGAGCTTGGTTTCTGTGGAAGAGCAGCCAGTGTTCTTAACCACCAAGCTCCCTCTGCCAGTAACATCTTCATAGAACTGTTTCATTTTGCTTTGTACTTTGTTGTGTGTACTATAGTCTGAAGAAAAGTCTCTCTCTTTGCCCTCTGGGGGACCCACAAGCCCGGCTTGCAAGGCAGACTACACAGTACAGAAGCTGCGTGTTCCGCCTGCCTTAGTGTCTGCCCCGTGTAGTTTCGGTTTTAGCTCAGCTTGTGAACAACCAGCTGTGCCACCAAAACGCTGATAGCAGCTGGAGTTTGCTGTGGCATTTGTTGTATGCTTCGACAGTGAGAGCGGAAGGAAAGGCTAAGCCGTGTACGCTTTGGTTTTGTGTTTTCCACAGCTCGCCTCTTCCACCAAGCTTTCATCAGCTTCAGAAATTACATCCTGCAGTCTCACGCTCTGGACGTGGACGTCCACATTGTCCTGAATGACATCTGCTTCAGTGCAGGCAAGTGCTGAGAGGACTGTTAAAAAAATGTATTTTGTTTGTGTGTGAGAGAGAGGGAGGCTGATAGAGTTGGGAGGAGGAAGAAGAGGTGGGGAGAAGAGAAGTGGAACTCTCATGTATGCCGTGACACTCATTTGGAGGTCAGAGAACAACTTCTGGGAGTCTGTTCTTCCAGTTGTAGGTATCAGGGATGGGATGGCACTACCTTTCCTTGCCAAGCATCATCACTGCTGAGAGGATTTAATTCTTTTTATTTTATGTGTATGGGTGTTCTGTTTGCATATATGTCTGTGCACCACATGTAAGACATGCCTGCAGAGGCTAGAGGACGGAACCAGATCCCCTGGAACCGGAGTTACAGATGGTTGTGAGCTGCCATGTGGGTGCTGGGAATCAAACCTGGGTCCTCTGGAAGAGCAACCAGTGCTTTGACCACCGGGCCATCTTTCCAGCCCGCTGTGAGGAGTTTTTAAAGAAATGATTATGTGTGTGCTCATGTGCACACCTTGCGTGAGTGCATGTGTACATGTTTTGTATGTGTTCCTGTGTGTTCCTTTGGGTGCACATGCAGATAGAGGAGGACAGCAGCAGGGTCCTGCTCTACCATTGGCTCTCACTAATCCTGGAGCTGGGCTGGTGGCCAGCAAGCCTCCAAAGTCCTCCTGTCTCCCTGCCCCTTCCCCTTCCAAAGCTGGGGTTAAAGATGTGCTGGCAGCCTCACCCAGCTTCTCAGGTGTGTGCTGGGACCTGAACTCAGGTCCTCGTGCTTGCACAGGGAACACTCATGTTCTCCGAGCCCTCTCAAGCCCTGACAATTTTCGGAATATTAGTGGGTGTGCTTTCTGTTACTCATGTTTCTTTCTCTAACTGTCAGGGCTTCCTTGTTTTTGAGTAGGTCCTGGCAGTGTATTCTAAATAAGTCACTGTGCCTTTCCATCAAATCCCTCCATCAGTTAGTAAGTTCTACATGGACTGTCTTTGATCCGTCATCCTCTGCTCTGTTAGCACAGTGAGCAACATGAATGGAGTAGAGTTAGCACATGGTGCCTTTCATCTGTTGCTACCATTGGCTTCTGTCTCCTTCATAAAGTTTTTGTCCTAAACTAAAAACAAAGCAGTAGGCATGGTGGCTCACTTAGTCGTATCCCTCTGGAGGCCGAGACAGGATTACTTTGAGTTCCAGGCCAGCCTGGGCTATCGTGTGGCCCTGTCTCAAAACAGAAACGAAGTGGGAACATTATTGTTTGGCTTCCATGGGTACCCTGGCACCTTCATTATAGTATTGAATGTGTTTGACCCCTAGACTTTAGCTGTGCCAGGCTCTGAAGGAGAACCTGACACGGAGCCAAATGAGACCTATGCCCCTGTTCTCTCAGAGCCACTCATGGGGTGGAGAAGACTTAGTTGCTTCTCTGTCTTTGAAATTAAAAAAAAAAAAAAAGTCACTGAGTTGGGTGGGGTACAAATTAGTCTGTACAAATTTCTGGGTTCAAGCCCCAACAGCAATACTACCCAAAACATTTCACAGAGAAAAGTTCCCGTCTCTCTAATATATGTCCAGGCTGGTTTATTTACTTCCTGCTGTGTTAACCTTTATGCATTTACACTCAAGCTTAGAGCCTGATGGTTGGCAGCTAGTGGTCTGTTTTGCCAGAAATGGGAGGTTTGGAGAAGGAAGGAGTAGAAAGTGGGGTCCTCGGGAAAGATGGGACCTCTTGCTCCAGAATTACTCTATAGTCCTGGCAGCACCCAGCTTCCCTCACTCGGAAGAAGTGGTTTCCATAGCACAGGGGTCTGAAGTGGGAGGATGGCAAGTCTGCGGGTTAGTTGTGAGCATCTCACAGAGTGAGCGTGCTAATGTGCTCTGCTGTCTTACAGCTCATGTGGACGATTTATTTCCGTTCTTCTTGCGACATGCCAAACAGATATTTCCTGTACTGGAATGCAAGGATGATCTACGGAAAATCAGTGACCTGAGGATACCACCCAACTGGTTAGTTCTTGTATTTACTGATAACAAGTGTCCTAATTGGGGGAAACTAATGTTCATGCTTTTATTGTATACTAGATAACAAATTACAGAGTCGAAATTTTGTTTTTTCCCCAAAGACAAAACAAAACAAAATAACCAAGGAATTAATTCTATCAGAAATTTTACTGGTGTGTTCCTTTCATCCTGTTGGAGTGTGGGTTAAAGATTTCTTCGGGTAGATTTCTGATGGAGCTTTTTTTCGAGGTTGCCCTAAGTTGTAGTGCTGATACCTTCGCTGACTGCCTGGATGTTAATCATTCTTTCCCATGGCTGGAGCTGCAGCATCTCATAGCACTGTGGCACCTTTGAGATACTCTGCCCAAATCCTGTGAGCTGTTCTCTAGGCCCTGCCAGTTCTAACCTTACGTAGGTCTAGCCTAGCCCTTGACCGAAACTCCACCAAACCACTCCCCCAAGACCCCCCCCCTAACACACACAGTGACTGGGGACTCCACTTTCTTCATCTTTTCTGCCCTTTCACATTCGGCCATTTAAATTCCAGCTGCTTCAATTCAGATTGGAATCTTGTTCAGTTGATAGAGTGTTTGTCTAACAGACAAACACTTGATCCCTAGCACAGCATGGCACCAGGCATGGTGGTGTGTGCCTTTAATCTCAGCTTGTGGGAAGTAGAGCCAGATGGTTAAGGAGTCAAAGGTGCTGTTTGTGGAGGCACACACTTTAGTCTCTTCACTCAGGAGACAGAGGAAGGAGTAACTGTTCTATGAGTTTGAGGCCAGCCTGGTCAATATAGAGAGTTCCAAGACAGCCAGGGCTACATAGAGAGACCCTGTCTCAAACAACAACAACAACATCAGCAACAAACTACAGAAAAAGAAAAAAGAAAAAAAAAAAGAATTATTCTTGGCTATATAGCCAGTTGGAGGCCAACCTAGGGTCAGTGAAACCCTGTCTTGAAAACAGAATTTAAATTCAGCTAGTTCAGGAGCTCTGCTTGTTCAGGGCAGCTGTTCCTCTCTGCTCAGGTTCCACCTCCCTGTGTCCTGTGGGACTCAAGAAAGACCATCTCCAGAGCTCCCTTCCTGCAGAAGTTAGTCCTCACTGCCTGTTGTCTCTGTCCCAAACAGTTGCTGTAGTATTTTGCCCAGCTTTGAGTTTGCATATGATATAGGGTATTCATATGAGGTATTCATATGTAGAGTTTGCATATGAGGTAATCTCCTCAGCAGACAGCCCATGTGGCCAGAAGCAGAGGCTCAGATGCTGTATTTATTGATATTGAAATTACAAAGCCTGGGCGTATTTGCTTTGGGGTCTTTGGGTTCAGAGTTTTGGGAGTGATGACAGTTTAAATCCAGCAACACTGGAGATATCCAAAGCATTTATTGCATTTGAGGTTCCTGTCCTCTAGTAAATGCTGCTCTTGGAAGTCTTGTTATTTTAATGTGGGTTATACAGCCCTTCATTGAGGTTTTCAAAGTCTGTCTGCTAGAGTGGATTATGGGCTAATAGAACTAAGCTCTTGCCTGCTCATATTTTAGGTACCCAGAAGCCAGAGCCATACGGCGGAAGATAATCTTCCACTCAGGTCCCACCAACAGTGGGAAGACTTACCATGCAATCCAGAGATACCTGTCAGCGGCCTCCGGCGTGTACTGTGGCCCTCTGAAACTGCTGGCACACGAGATCTTTGAGAAGAGCAATGCTGCTGTCAGTACACTACAGGGTATTCACTCATTTCCCCGGTAACTTCTCTCTCTTGGGGTGAAGGTGCACACTTTCTGTGGGGAAGGAATGCACAGTCCCTCACTGTTGGCAGAAATGCCTGTTTCTGTCCACCAGGAAGCCGTCAGGCGTGAGAGAGAGGTGATGGTGCACACACGGCTGTGGAAGGAAGAGATGTGAGTGCTAGCACGCCTGCTGGACCCTTAGTTCAGAGGAAATGTGACAAGGTCTGGGATCCCAGCATATGGAGCATGGAGGCAGGCCTGGGCTTCTGTCTCAGAAAACAAAACAAGATCATCCAAAGGGGAAAACAGCAAGGCCTAGTTCAGAGAATGAAATGAAGTATTACTGAATATTTTCTGTAGAGAGAATTGCAGAAAATCACGTGATGCCTGCTGTCAAACTCATGTGCTTCATTTCTCTGTCCGTTTTTTAAAATTTATTTATTTTATGTGAGTACACTGTAGTTGTCTTCAGACACTCCAGGAAAGGGCATCGGATCCCATTACAGATGGTTGTGAGCCACCATGTGGGTGCTGGGAATTGAACTCAGGACCTCTGGAAGAGCAGTCAGTGCTCTTAATCAGTGAGCCATCTCTCCAGCCCCAGTCTTTTTTAGAATAGCATTTGTTTGCCTTTTCAAGATAGAAAGCACGAATTAGTTGGAAGGCCCTCTGAACTGTTCCTTGGGTTACATGGTGCTCTGCCAGGATGCATATTTACCAGTCTCTTCGGTCAGATTTTGGTGTGGGAAGCTGGAACTTGATCAGGACAAGAGCCACATTTCAAAACTGGACTGAAGGCCTTTGGTCTGAGGCAGTGTGTCAGTAAATGGGCTGTTTGTCATTGTGTAGCACAGCACAGTGTGATGTTTTCCAGTTTGGTTGTTTCTTATACATAATTCTTTATGCATACATTGTGGATGTTTTTCTTTAGAACAAAGACCTGTTTTTTTGTTTTGTTTTTTTGTTTGTTAGCATAACTATAGCGTATTTATCTGAAAGGATATTTAATTGATAGTCCACTATTATTTACTGCTTAATTCATATTCAAATTCAAGTTTTGTTGGGCCAAAGAAACAACTCCACTGGTTAAGAGTACTTGCTACTCTTTGAGGATCCATGGAGGGTAACTCACAACATGCCTCTGACTGCAGCTCCAGGACCCAGCATCCTCTCCCAGCCTTTATGGGTACCACGCGCACACATACATAAAGTATGAAATACCTTAAAAAGCTTCTGTGTACGCTTGTCAAGTAACAGCCTTCCTGCTCCCTCCTGGGATTCCATCCGAGTTCCCACATGCTGTGACCACTTTATTAGTTCATACTAATCTCAGAATTCCTCAGTCTGTCTTCGCCTCCTGGAACCTTTTTATTTTTTAAACACTGTAGGTTACTTGTGGGCTAGACTTCCTCAGATTGAGCACAAAACATCTTCATTCTGGAAAAGCCTTGCATTCCTGGCTGCGTACCCCAGTGTACCATGCCAGTGATGTTGCTTCTCCTGGGGGAGGTCACCTGAGGTCACTTTAGTCTTTAAACACTGGCTTCACTCAGTGTTGTTCTTGAGTATGGAAACAGTTCATGTCGGCTGGATTAACTCCATTAGTGCTGAAGTGTACAGAGAGAAATTGAAAGATGGTAGAGTGGACAGAGACGGCTCCTCGGTAGAGCACCTGCCCAGCTTGAGCAAAGCCCTGGGTTCACTGCCCACCACTGCAAAGGAGACGGTCCAGAGCCAGAACTATTAGCTGGACCACACGATGCATGTCTGTAACCCCAGAACTTCAGAATTCTTCCTCTTCTGAGGATCAAGAGTTCAAATCATGGATGGTTATATAGTTGGTTTGAGGCCAGCCTGGGCTACACGAATCTCTGCTCAAGAAACAGAGGAACCACTATAGTTTCTCTGCTGAGGGTTCTGATTGGACATTTCTCCAGGTTTATCTAACTTGTGCAACAAAGTAGCTGAGTGTGAGGGGTGTAAGTATGTAAGTAAAAACATTGGTCATATGTGATTCAGTTATTTGAATAAGTTTGATAGTAATAGAATGAATCCTTTCCAGTCCTTAGCTTTTTTGTTTGTTTGTTTGTTTGTTTCCATTTTCAAGTCAGAGATAAGTTGGTTTCTTTTTGTCTTTCCAGGGTGTGCCGTGTGACTTGGTGACAGGTGAAGAGCTGCTGACAGTTGAGCCTGAGGGGAAACAAGCCACCCATGTCTCCTGTACTGTAGAGATGTGCAGTGTTGCCACCCCTTGTATGTATATGCTGTTCAGAAGACTAAGCTTTGGAGGGTTTCAGTAAGCTAAACAAGGCATAGGACTTTATGGTGCAAAGGTGAAAACTCAAGGAGACAATAGGACACTAAATACTCAGTGCTTTACCGCAAACCTGGCCATGCTTGTCCTTTGTCTTGGATGAAACTGAATCCCAGGGCTTTAATCCTAGTGTTGACCAGAGGCAGGTGGGTCTCTTTGAATTCCAGGGCAGCTAGGGCTACATAGTGAGACCTTGTCTTCAAAAGTAAAAGTCAGACATGGTCTACTTCTAGTATGTATCATATCTATCTATGACTGTAGGCTTGTCCATGTAAACTGTTACATAGTACTTTACATGGTCTACTTCTAGTATGTATCATATCTATCTATGACTGTAGGTTTACCCATGTAAACTGTTACATAATATTTTTTTATGACAAAAAATTCTTCATTCTCCTGGTAAGGACCGCTTAGGTTGTTTACATTCTGTCGTGGGCTGGGGATGTAGCCCAGTGGTAGAGCACTTGCCTTGTAAGCATTAAGTCCGAGGGTTAATTCCTCAGTGCTGGAAACAAAGGTATATATTATATATGCTGCATTAGTGAACTTCTGGCTTCAGGTTTGAAAATACTGAAGTGTAAGTAAACAGAAACAAATACATGTAATTTTCCAATCCCACCTGTCCCCAACAATGACTTTTAGCTAATTCCATATATTTTCTTAACTTTTTGTGCTAGTATTCATTCAGATTTTGATATTTATACGTAGGACATGCACTCAGGTGAATATGTTAAATATAGTAAGGATCATATGGTTTTTTACTAACAGTTTGCTTTTGTTTTTAAAATCAACTTTTCAAATAGATAGTTTTAAATTTTTCAGGGTGTTGTAAAAGTCATACAGTATTACAATGCAGATAGCATGCAGAAGTCAAAATGTTCTCTGCTTCCTGCTTTTTAGCCTATTTGTCTTGGTGTGATGAGTAAATTTTAATCTGGTTTTCAATATAAATTAGCTGTCTTTGATGTTCTCAGTTCCTTGGTATTTTGAAGATGGAAATGAAAATATGACTTCCAGAAATAGTGTAACATGGTTACAAGTGTTGGGGCCTTAGAGAGCAAGCTGAGGGGTTGCTTTGCTTCCCATGTGATGGGCTGAGCACGAGCAGAGCCCGGCCTGAGGAGTCCTCCCATCCACTGTGCTTGCTGCTCTTGAGCAGTCTCAGGGAACACTTTTTGAGACTATGTAGCCTTGGCTGCTCTGGAACTTGCTACATGGACCAGGCTAGTGTCAGCCTCACAGAGAGCTGCCTGCCTCTGCCTGGCTACTGTTGGGATCAAAGAAATACACTACCACACCTGACTGAGATTTATTTTAAAGAGTGTGTGTGTGTGTGCATGTGCATGCGCACGCATGCACCTGCATGTGTCCTTAGAGTTCAGAAGAGAGAGCATCGGGTGTAGGTCCTCCAAGAGCGCCCTCTGTTACCCATCAAGCTGGAGAGTGATGATGTTGTTCCTGGTAGGTGGAATCAGCAGGTGTGTGTGAGGTTACAGAGATGCACTGGAGGAGAGAGCTCGGAGTGTGGAGTGCGGTGTTGACAGCTAGGTGGTTGGAATTTGAATCTCATCCCTACTTGTCAGGGCCTCAGTTTACTTTCCTGTCAATAACCTCAGCCCCAATACTTCTAATCATGCTACACTATGGCTACTACTTAGAACACACCACTTAGAGCAAGCCTGTTAGAAAAGACTCACCGAGTAAGCCCCGGTAATGACGCTGGTGACGGGGAGTTGGTGCTGGAGTTTGCTCATTGCTCATAGTCCCTCTTTTGTTCTAAGATGAAGTGGCTGTGATAGATGAAATCCAGATGATTCGAGACCCAGGCAGAGGATGGGCCTGGACCAGAGCACTGCTAGGTGAGTGATCGTCTGCTTCAGCTAGCTACTGCCTCCCTTCTCCAGAAAGGTTTGCTGAAAAGTCACAAGTATAAGCTTATATTGTTTTAATAACGAAAACTAAGGTTAGCATAACAAAATGACTAACGTAGAAATGTCTGAGTCTGTGAAGATGTAACCCAGGTAGAGCACTCTGCTAGCATGGGAAGGCCCTGGGCTTAATCCTTAGCACCAAAAAATAAATACATAAAAATAAAAAGTTTGGGGTTGAGGACGTAGCTTATTAGTAGAGCACTTCCCAGCAGTGCATGCATGAAGCTCTGGGTCTGATTCCCAGAGTCACATAAACGGGATGGAGAGATGAATGTTCCAAGTGCTGTCCCAGCACCTGGGAGGAGGAAGCAGGACCATCAGGAAGGAGAGGATTAGCGTGGACTCCACAGCTAGTTCAGAGCCAGCCCAGGCTACCTTAAGATTCTGCCTCCAAAGGAAAACAGAAAGAAGGCGTGTCTAGCCATAGTTGCAGTCACTGCTGATGTCTGATATGGTTCGTGTCAGCTGTAGTTACAGTCACTGCTGATGTCTGATATGGTTCGTGTCAGCTGTAGTTACAGTCACTGCTGATGTCTGATATGGTTCGTGTCAGCTTTTTTATGCACATGGTATTTGAAGGACTTAGAACTTTGTGTTTGCTTTTTTGCAGTTCTATTGTATTGTTTCATAGATATTGTTCCATTCTGTAAACGAATCCTTGTGAAAAAATGCTCCTGAAAAGCACTACAGCAGTTTGTTTCATGGGCTGAAACATTCTCCCCATTACCAACAGTGCTATAGTAGAATTATTGGTGGATGTAGCTTTTCACTTTTGGTTTATTTTTGATAGTTTTGTAGGATGGCGTCCAAGAATAGTCTTGAAGTTCACAGGCATGAATGAATGTGTATTGCCTGATTTTTTGAAGTGATTCTTTTTCTTCTTTTCCTCTCCCCGACTCCTTTCTTCCTTCTTTCCCCTCACCCCCAAACAGGGATTCACTATGTAGCCCAGGCTGACTTTGACCTCTGGGTCCCCCTGCCCCAGCCTCTAAAGTGTTAGGGTTATAGTTGAGTCCACTGCACCTGGCCTGAAATAAGATTTGATTGAGCATGCTGTAATGGGGCAGGTGTTTTCAGATCAAAAACAAATGGCTGAGACCAGAGTCTGCCTGTTAGACAGTATGTGAAAACAGATCTGCTCCAGCCGAGGAGCTTGGAGCCTCTTTGCTTGCTAGTCCCATGCTACTAGCACCTCGGCTTCCGTAGAATTCTGATTTGAAGAACACAGGCCTATGACTGACACCCATCACTAAGCATAATAGTGCTGGCATCCAGTCCTCCTTGGCCTCACCCTACAGTGGTGTCAGCTGTGTTCAGAGCAAGTTACAGACCTGTGAATTGGTAAAGCTGGGCTCTACCTTTACCCATTCAAGAAGGCTTGAGTCAGAGAGTCTGAAACACTGGACAGAGCTACAGTGCTGGGGAAGAGGACTGAGCAGTGTAACCCCTCTGTGCATCTGCAGGACTCTGTGCTCAGGAGGTCCATTTGTGCGGAGAGTCTGCTGCTATTGACCTGGTCACTGAGCTCCTGTACACCACTGGGGAGGAGGTGGAGGTAAGACATGTCCCTCCCTTCTCTGGGGCTGTGCCACAGAGCCGAGTGTACCTGTGTACTGACTTGGGAGCTCTAGCCTGGCACGGGCAGCGCTTAGCTCTGGCGGGAGCGCAGGATGAACAGGGTGCTGCATGTGTGTGGAGCTGCCGTAAGGAGACCCCTATTTGGATGCTAGCTAAAAGACTAGTTTTATTTCTTAAGACAGATTGAAAACAGAGCTTAGCAAAAGGAAATCCTTATTTTCTTATAGCTGACTGGCTCGTGTGTGTGTGTGTGTGTGTGTGTGTGTGTGTGTGTGTGTGTATTTGAGCTTCATGTGGGAGATAGTCTATTTTCACGAGATTCCTTGTTTGGTTGTTTGGGTCGGGTGTGTGTGTGTGAGGCTGCTTGATTGCTTTTTGAGCTGTGGTCTCACTGTACCCCAGGCTGTCCTCAAATCCATGGCAGTCTCCTGCACTGCCTCCTGAGTGCTGGGATTACGGGCATGAGCTGTTGGACTCGGCTTTCAAGCTTTCGTTTTCACAAAAACCTTCCGTCTACTTATTTGTGCTGCTGGGAATCGAACAAGGGCCTTACGCATGCTCCGCCCCTGCGCTCCGTCTGTCTGTCCTTAGCTCCTCAGTGTCATTAGATGCTCCGCCCGCAGCTCCTCAGTGCCATTAGAACTAAGTCAGTCAGATGGTGAGCTGGAGCTCAGCCTCCGCTTGCAGTGTTCTCAGTCCTGGGTAGCTCTGTTGGAGCCTTTGGTATGTATCTGATTGTCAGATGTAGTCTGCATCTCTTTTGCAGATACGAAGTTACAGTTAAGAGACTAGTTTCTTCTAAACACTGTCCTTATCTTGCCTTCCCAGAATTCCTTAATAAGATGATAAAATTGTACATTGCTTTTCTCATTGCTATGGCAAGGTAGACACAGTAGCTGTGAAGGGAAGGAAGGCGGGAAGGAAGGAAGGGACAGCAGGCTTCTTTTGGTTCACAGTTAGAAACAGAGAGCAGCTAGCGCTGGTGCTTGGCTAGCTTTGCTTTTTATTCTCTCTTACCCCAGCCATGGGATGTTGTTACCCACATTTTAGGTGGGTCGCCTGCTGTTACACCCTTTAGGAAAGATTCTCATAAAGCACATCCAGAGGTGTGTTTCCATGGTGATTCTAAATCCAGTCTGCCTGACAGTGAAGATTAGCTTTTACAGAAATGAAGAAATGTCTTTTTTGTTTGTTTGTTTGTTTGTTTGGAGACAGGGTTTCTCTTTGTAGTCCTGGCTGTCCTAGAACTCACTCTGTAGACCAGGCTGGCCTCGAACTCAGAAATCCGCCTGCCTCTGCCTCCCCAGTGCTGGGATTAAAGGCGTGCGCCACCACTGCCTAGCAAGAAATGTCTTAAGTTGACCTATTACAATCTCATGCTCTACTTTGAGGGAGATTGAATAGAATGCATGGGAGAAATTCCAGATTTAAGTCTAGGACTTTGCTGCCTAGGCCCTGACTGCGGCAAAGCACAGAAGGCTAAAAAGATGGGCCTCCAGCCTCTCTTCTATTGGACTATTTTACTCTGCCATAAAATGAAAATATCAGTTAATAATCTTTTTGGAGCCGCTACTTTGTCCTGAAAGTTAGTGTATGTTAAAGTTCTTTAAGAATGTCAGCACAGTGATATTAATTCAGGAGTACCAAGAGTTGACGGTAGCACAGCATCCGATTGAAGGTTTCTGGGGGCTGCTCCTGAAAGCTGCTGCTTAACCAACCTGTGGCCCAGTGGACAGCCTGCCCTGCAGACTTCTCTCTGAGCAGTCCCTGGTACTGACTTGAGGAAGCTACTTTTCCATGTATGTCTTCATTGCAGGTTCAGAAATATGAGAGGCTTACCCCCATTTCTGTGCTGGATCGTGCACTGGAGTCTTTAGACAACCTTCAGCCTGGCGACTGCATTGTCTGCTTTAGCAAGAATGACATTTATTCTGTGAGCCGACAGATTGAAATTCGGGGACTGGAATCTGCGGTGATATATGGCAGCCTGCCACCTGGTAATCACTGACTGATGTCTCACCTCTGCCGTTTAGGTTGAGATGTGTACAGAGAGCACAGGAAGAAAAAAATGGAATTAATGTGAACTCTTCCTTCCAGGGACCAAGCTTGCTCAAGCAAGAAAGTTTAATGACCCCAATGATCCATGCAAAATCCTGGTGGCTACAGATGCGATCGGCATGGGACTGAATTTGTAAGTAATTTGTTTGTGATGAGCAGGGGGTTGGGTGGCAGGGGGTTGTTGTTTTCAGTTTTCCAGTTGGTTAGGGTGGAGATAATGATGTAGATTTGAGCTTTATCTTCTTACACTCCTCGGGAGACAAAAGGGAGCCCTGGGTCTGCAGTGCCCTTCCATCAGGGCAGAGCGCTTGCCTTCGCTTTGTGGTGGGTTTCTTAGCAGGTGCCAGCGCCTCCTGCAGCACCAGACTGTTAAGACTCAAAACACTTGTGTGTGGCTTGGGCCAGGCCACCCAGGCTCTCCCAGGCTCACCCTGCCGTAGCTCAGTATGGAGCCCACATTGACTCTGAGTTCTTGGCCATCACTCTGATTGTCTTTTTAGTTTGTATGGATTTTTTTTAAAGTATTAAAATTTTTTTTAATTCTATGTATTTATTATTCTGAGTATTTTGCCTACATGTTATGTACATGTACCACATGTGTGCAGTACTAAGGGGGATAGACCTCTAGAACTGGAGTCCAGGTCACTGTGAGCCACCATGTGGGTGCTGGAAACTGCATTCAAGTCCTCTGTAAGAGCAGCCAGTTCTCCTCAACTGAGCCATCACCCCAGTTGGTATCACTATGTTGCTCCAACGGGCTTCAAACTCGTGGGTTCAGACAGTGTTCGCCTCATTGTCTTAAGTATCCAGGACTCAGGTACATCACCGTACTCAGCACAGCTAACCTGTAACACAGTATGGGAGAACTTCGTTTGGGGTCATTTTCTTCAGCTTCATAATTCCAATAACCTACAATCCACCTTTTCAAAGGGTGATTTTTAGTAAATATACACGAGTTCAGCCATCCTGCTTATGAGCTGGGCACATAGCAGATGCCTGTAATCCTAACACCTATTAGGCCTAGGTAGGAAGATTACAAGCTCAAGAGGTCTGTGTACTGAACTGCAAGCCAGCCAGGGCTGCAGATGAGACTCGGTCTTTAAAAAGAAAAAAAAAAAAAAAGTAAAGAAAAAGAATTCACAACAAGCCTCTTATTTTATCTAATTTATTTATTTTTAATTTTATTAGCCAGACTGGCCTGGAAGTCATACTGTAGCCCAGTCTACCCTCAGACACACAACAGTCCTCCTGACTCAGCTTCCTGGGTTTAAGGATTATAGGTGTGAGCTGCAATGCCTGCCTTTTTCTCAGTAAGGAAATAATTAGCCAGGTGTGGTGGCACAGCTTTGCTCCTAGCACTTGGGAGGCAGAGGCAGGCGAGCCCGAGGCCATCGTGGCTCCTGGAGAGTCAGGGCTATGTAGAGAGACCCTGTCTCAAAAAAAAATTATGTATGTATATGTGTATTTGTGTGTGTGTGTATGTGTGTATGTATGTGTGTGTGTACGTATTTGTGTGATGTATTTCTATAGGACACTTGTGTGCCTGGTGCCGTTGGAGGTATCATATCCCCCAGGATTTGAGTCTCAAGTGGTCATGAGCCATCATCATGTAGATGGTGGGACTAGAACTCGGGTCTCCTGGATGAGCAGTGCTCCTGGCTGCTGAGCCATCTCTCCAGCCCCATCCCCTCCTGTTTTTGAATAGTTGCAAGATTAGAGGACAGCTTACATGAGAGCTGGACTGAATATGTCTGTGGCGGCTGATAAACCCACTGACAGGGCTGTGTGTAGTCTGTGGGGTCACCTTTATTTCTATTGCAGGAGCATAAGGAGAATTATTTTTTACTCCCTTATAAAGCCCACCATCAATGAAAAGGGAGAGAAGGAGCTGGAGCCCATCACCACCTCCCAAGCCCTGCAGATCGCTGGCCGAGCCGGCAGGTTCAGCTCCCACTTCAAACAGGGGGAGGTTACCACAATGCACAGGGACGACTTGGCTTTATTGAAGGAGATTTTGAATAGACCTGTGGATCCTATACAGGTGAGGCTTAGCATGTCACCGCTGCTGCCGCCGCCACCACTGCGTGCAGGACGGTCGTTCCTTCCCTAGTCACTTGCCACAAATGCATGGGAACACAAGGGCTGCTTGAGCTGGGGACCGTGACCAGAAAGCTCTCCTTGAGCCAGAGAGATGCCTCAGGAGTGGAGAGCGCCTGAGATGACTTGCCAGCACCCATGCCCCAGCCCATAACCACCTGTGACTGCAGCTTCAGCGACCCTCTGCTCCCTCCCCACCCCACTCAGCTTCAGCGACCCTCTGCACCCACCCCACCCCACTCAGCTTCAGCGACCCTCTGCACCCACCCCACCCCGCTCAACACCCCCATCCACCTACGTAGATTAAAAGTAAATAAATAGGAGGCTTTTCTTGTTGTCTTAGAGAATTGTGTACAAATGAAAGATCTAGATTCAACAGGCTTAGTTGGCCTGATTCTCCTTGCTGTGGGTGCATAGAGTCATGTCAGTACAGTGGAAGACTTACAGAAGCTTAGCACTGGGTACACAGTCGCAAGCACGTAAGATCTGACATAGATAGGTGGTTACCGAATCATTTTAAAGCAGACTAACTTAAGAATTTCAAGTTTCTAGAAATCTACGTTAGTGGCTTGTTTCATTTGTCAGTCAGATGATGTAAGGAGAAGTGTATGTGAAGTAATGAGGTGGAAGCTGCTGACATGACGCTAGCTCCCGCCCGGGTGGGCAGGTTCCTGCTCGCTCCTGTGTAGATTATTGTCAGCCCCTCTTGTCTCCTGTGCACCTCTGTTCTCGCCTACACACGACTTTAGGGATACGTCTTTTGATTCCTCTTCTCCCACCTTTCTCTCTCGCCCCTTCTCGTACTCAGCTGTGTCCATTGCTTACTTGTACAGTAGAGAAAGCCAGCTGGTCTCCAGAGAAGATGCTCTCTCATGCTCTGCCAGCCACGTAGGAGTAACTGGGCTTCCCTTGTCCGTTTTTATTCAGTGGAGAGAATTACAAATTGGAAAATTGTTTCGTTTTTTGGCATTCTGTTGGATCATAATAGACTCTAGAAATCTGACTAGAAAGTATCAAAGAGCTACATGTTCTCTGTGGTTACATAACCCTATCAGCTTTTCTACTGCACTAAGTGGTTAAAATTGTCATGTAGTTTTTCTCTATATTACTGCAATTTTTGGCATGGGACTAGTTTGTTAAGAACTTAGCCCAATGTAGGATGCATTTGGAAAGAAGATCTTTTTGAAAAACTTGAGGAGAATAACTAAGCTCCCGATTCTGTCGTTGCTTCCTTGTCCAGGCCGCCGGTCTCCACCCAACTGCCGATCAGATTGAGATGTTTGCCTACCATCTCCCCGAGACGACGCTGTCCAATCTCATTGTAAGCGGAAGCTCTTTGCGTTTCTTTTCTGTTGAGCATGCCATATCAGTACTGGCTCGCTGCGTGGACAGGAGCCTGTCTGCCTTTGTGCATTTGCTACTCATGAAGTGTATATTGCTAGTGAAATCTCCCTGCATCTGGGTGTGCGGGGTGTGTCAGCACACACCTGTGAGCCCAGCTTTCAGGATGACGAGGCTGGAGACCCTAGAGTTGGAGGCTTAATGAGCCTCTGTTTCAAAAAGAAATTCAGGTCAGGAAAGAAGGTGGGAGGAACGCCTTAGCTCTAGAGAGCAGCAAATGAAGCACACCACTCCTGAGGTGCGCTGGGGGTTAATGAGGCTGTCCTTCGTGGTCTTGAGGTCTTTTTTCCTACCCACTTGGATATCCATCCAATGATTTCATGTATATTTCACCCCCAGGATATTTTTGTAGACTTTGCACAAGTTGATGGGCAGTACTTTGTCTGCAATATGGATGATTTTAAGTTCTCTGCAGAGCTGATCCAGCATATTCCACTAAGTCTCCGGGTGAGGTATGTGTTCTGCACAGCCCCCATCAATAAGAAACTACCTTTTGTCTGCTCGTCGCTGTTACAGGTATGTCTTTAGCTCCATGCTGTTTTGAGTTGTTTCAGATTGATCTACTTTCCTCCAAACAGTATGCTTGGAAGAGTACCCTAGATATGAGAAACTTCATGAAAACCTAAACATAAACTGGCTTGGTGGTGTTTGAAGGATAACGTGGCTTTGTATTTGGGCCTGGATGGTGTCGCCATTGTAAGCTGAGACACGCAGTTAAATAAGCGCTTGAGGGATTAGGGCTTGGAAGTAGCAGTAGCACTCAGTTTACTTAATGTAAGGGCTACACCTCTTCCTGCTCAGCCATTTGTGCTGTGCTGTGGTGACTTGTGGAAAGCACAGGTTCTAGGAGAAGAGAGCGGAACTGTATGGGGTCCTTGCATGCCTGGAGCTCCATGCTGGGCTGCTTGTCTCATGCCACTAAACTCGGGCTTCTTCTCTGGACTTCTTGCCATCTCTACCACAGGCCTTAGCATTCTGTGTGTCAGCTCTATTTGAATTAAATTCATTAGTGAATTTACCTTTTAAGTTATTGTAAAATTGTATAAATAATACACAAATACTTGTGATGCCAAATTAATGCATTACAGATAGGTTAATTATAGTCTGCCATCCCCAACTGTTAGTTTGTTTCACATGGCATCTGCCTGCATTCATGAACCTGTAGGAATGCCAGTTTTGTTTTGTGGATGTTTTTCTATAAATGTTAAATGAATTATTCTGCACCCTTAACAGTGTGTCTTAGCCGGGCGGTGGTGGCGCACGCCTTTAATCCCAGCACTCGGGAGGCAGAGGCAGGCGGATTTCTGAGTTCGAGGCCAGCCTGGTCTACAGAGTGAGTTCCAGGACAGCCCGGGCTACACAGAGAAGCCCTGTCTCGAAAAACCAAAAGAAAAAAAAAAAAAAAAAAAAAAAAAAAAAAAAACAGTGTGTCTTAGAGGTCTGTGTTCAGGTATTTTCCTACAAGTATGTTATTAGTGGGAGACCCAGGATAAGGGTGGGAGTTGTGGGGCAGTCTTTATATACTGCATGCTCACATGACGGCAGCTGGTTCCTGTGGCCTTGGTTCTGTTTACACCATTCCTTAGGCAAAAATGATGCAGGAGCCTCTGCCACAAGGGAGGGCCTGAGAAGTGGGCAAGTCAGTAGTTGCTTAGGTCTTCTATTAAAAGCCTTGAACGTGAGATACAGAGAATTTCTTATTCTGGTATCTCATCTGTCCTGAACTGTAAGGAGCTCAGTCTTGCTGATGGCCTCCCGTACCATCTGGGACAATGGTTTTGAGAAATCAGTTGGATTCTGGGGACCAAACTCGGGTCATCAGACTTACCAGCAAATGCCTTTACCTTCAAACAGTTTAAGCCTAACATGGTGACACACTCCTATAACCCCAGCGCTCAGAAGGCAGAAGCAAGAGAGTCAGGAATTCAAGGCCTCTCTTGGTTAGACAGCAATTTTCAGGCATACTTGGCTTATATAAGACCTTGTCTCAACTAAATAAATCCTTATAAAGTATTATTATTATTATTTTGGTTTTTTCAAGACAGGGTTTCTCTGTGTAGCCCTGGCTGTCCTGGAACTCACTCTGTAGACCAGGCTGGCCTCGAACTCAGAAATCCACCTGCCTCTGCCTCCCAAGTGCTGGGATTAAAGGCGTGCGCCACCACTGCCCAGCCAAGTATTAAATTTTTTAAAGGAATTATTTATTTTATACATGTGAGTACACTGTTGCTGTCTTCAGACACACCAGAAGAGGGCATCAGATCCCATTACAGATGGTTGTGAGCCATCATTTGGTTGGTAGGAATTGAACTTAGGACCTCTGGAAGAGCAGCCAGTGCTCTTAACCGCTGAGCCATCTCTCCAGCCTCCTATTAAATGTTTTTTAAATATAGTAGGAAAGTATTAAGCAGCAATGAAACCAGCCTGTCTTTTGAAACAACCATAGTTTACAAGTTACACTTCCTTTTTCTTTCTAATTACAGACCTAAGAGGATTGTGGTTATTTTACCAAACTTTCTTCTTTCCTCTCAGTTTGCCAGGCAGTACAGCAGGAATGAGCCCCTGACCTTTGCATGGCTACGCCGGTACATCAAGTGGCCTCTGCTTCCGCCTAAGAATATTAAAGACCTCGTGGATCTTGAAGCTGCTCATGATGTCTTGGATCTTTACCTGTGGCTAAGGTACCAACCCTTTTCCTTTCTATGCTCACAGTTTCCTAACTCAGGGCAAATTAAAGGTTGTGGGAGTGGGCTTCTGCTCTTTCAAGGTAGAGAAATACTTAGTGAGTAGTCTGTATTATATTTTCCATAAAGGTGCTTGAGTTTTGTTTATACTCATTCCTGAAAAAAGACTTCAAGAGTCTCCAATGAGGGTGTTAACCCTATCACTCTGTGCGTGTGTGCATGTGTGTGTGTACATGTTTGTATGATGTGGATGGACAGGACTGCACGTGCCAGGGTGCATTTTGTCTCAGTGGAGGCCAACTTTGTGGAGTTGGTTCTTTACTTGCATATTGCATATTTTCTATGGCCTGTGGCTCTCTCTCAGGTCAGCGGGTCTGTGAGGCAATCAGCGCTATCTTCTGAGCCATCTCAGCTCAGATTCTGCATTTTCACAGGGCTTCCAGCCTGGTAACCTGTGCATTAGTGATTGAGAAGCAGTCCCTGCTGTGGAGTATGTTAGAATCCCCTCAGGTGGGGTTCAGACACTGTCTCAGGAACGTGGGCAGAGATAAAGGCTGCACAAAGGCACTGTGTTAATAGAAAAGGAGCGTAAAGAAGGCTGTCGTCAGGGTGTGTGTAGGTTGTTACAGGTGGCTCAGCTGTCACTCTAATGCTCTCTTTTTTTTTTTCTTTTCCAGCTACCGATTTGTTGATATGTTTCCAGACTCCAGCCTTGTTCGAAGTCTCCAGAAAGAACTGGATGTCATTATCCAAGAAGGTGTGCACAGCATCACTAAGCTGATTAAAGTCTCCGAGTCACACAAGCTTCTGAATCTGGAGGGCTTACCATCAGGGAGCCAGTCAGGAGCCACCAAGAGCCCATCGAGAAGGACACGGAGCACCAAAAGTGCAGAGAATAAGGCTGCAGAGCCACCCAGCCCCAGTGACAAGGAGCTGCCCCTGGCCTCTCGGCTGGTGCAGCAAGGACTCCTCACTGCAGACATGCTGAAGCAGCTCCAGAAGGAGTGGCTGACACAACAAGCAGAGCACAGCAAAGAGAAAGTGGGGACACGGAGAAAGAAGAAGGACCCCAATGCTGATTAGGTTTTTTAATTTTGCAAATAAAAATCAATTTTAAATCCTTATGCACATGGCATTTGCTGCTTGTGGTAGGATTATGGCCAACTTGCACTATGGTTTTATGGGTTTTTTTTTTTTAATTGCACAAAAAAAGTAAATTCCTAAAGCTACTTAAACTACTTATAACAGCCTTTAAAATAGAGTGTCTTTGAGGTTTTACTAGTTTTTGTAATGGCCTTTTGAAGAGTAGCCCAAGACACTGCTGTTTGAAATTCTGCATGGCCTGGCATCAGTTAGGGAGTTGTTAGCCTGTTGAGGATGTCACGGATGGAATTCTTTGGCACACACTGCTGTCAGTTATACCCACAACCAGAGATTGTTCTAGAAACTGGAAATACACACTAAACAAGATGGAGTACAGCTCAGCAGAGCAAGGACACTTATCTCTCAGGCACTGCTGTAGCCACAGTGTGGACTAGAGTGGAAGCTTCTGTGTAGAAAATGGGTAATGGCAAAGTCAACTCCAGGAAGGGGTACCAAGGGCCAGTGAGACTTCAGGAGGAGGCACTCTTAAGTCACCCATGTTTAAAGGCCAGTCTGTTGCATAGTGGTCTTCATTTGTCCTGCTTAAAAATGTAGTTAAAAGAAATGTAAGCATCAGCTTCAGAGTTGGACAGACATGGCTCTGCCTTTTTCAGCCTGTGCTTGTGAAGGAGTGGGCCGTCTCAAGAGTTGTCAGAAGCTAAGTAATGTCAGGTTGCTGAGTCCCAACCTGCCCACCCCAAGTGTTTCCTAACCGAGCCTGAAGGTTTGGGTCATTCTGGCTGAGACTGGAACTCTCAGATCATTCTGAGAATTAAGCCAGTTTCTTGGGCATGTGCCAGATTGAATCTGACCCCAAAGTAGAGGCCTGGAGGAACAGCCAGATGTGCTGTGATAGTCGTGTCTCTCAGCTTTCCTTAGAAGAGTCTGAGTCGGGTGGCATTTCGTTTACCTGAGACGGCAGTGTTCATCTCCGACTTCATCGTCATGAGCACAAAGGCTAAAGAGCAGGACTGTTCTCTGTGCCTGTGGGTAAAGGAATGAAATACCTAGGAGATGTATCTCTGGGCAGCTCTGGTTTCTAGGATTGGCTTTCCTCTGTGACTCATCACGTGCAGTCATTCTTGTCTATATGGTGTGACATAATTCCCATGAACTGAGGCAGGCGGGCTTTTACAGATGACAGCTCTGATGGGCAGTGGAGGTCGGGCTGTCAGGGAAAGCCTACTGGAGTGCTTAGCTGAGGAAAACTCTTGAACAGCGATTGTTTGCCCCTTTACCTTTTCTTTCTCAGGGACAGGAGGGCCCGTGGTTTAGCAGAAGACACTGGAGGTGTTGGATACCAAGGCACACACACGAAAACTGATTGGAGTGGCCCTGGGTCCCTTTCAGAGAGCTTAAACTGTCACCATGAGAACACCTTGGTTTTGTTAAAGTGTGAAGTGTCACCTTTTTGTGGGCTTGTGGTAATTCCCATGTGGGTGTTTTATTTTAATCGTGACTGTACCCTTTGCCAGATTTCAATTCTGTGGCCAGGGGACCCTTCCCTGTGGCCTTGGAATTCAGTCCTGGATTTTCTTCTATTCCTCTTGCTTGGTCAGGGGTTTTGTTTGTTTGTTTTTGTTTTGGTTGTTTGGTTGATTGGTTTGGTTTTCAGGCAGGTTTTAATTTTGGCTGTGTAGACCAGGCTGGCCTCTAACTCAGAGACTGACCTGCCTCTGGCTCCTGGGTATTCGGATTAAAGCCTTGGCTGCTTCTGCTCCTCTTCTCATTCCTGTTTGAAAGCCTTCTCTTCCTCCGCCTGCTTCCTGAGCTGTCTCAGAGCCTTCTTGCCAACTTCATTGGGAACATGGTATATGCAGGCCCTTTTCTACCGTGACCCTAGCCCATCTGTCTGTCAGTCTAACTGTTTGTTTCTGTCTGACTGCCTGTCAGCCTACCTATCTACAAAGTTTTTCTGTATAGCCCTGGCTGTCCTAGAACTCCTTATGGAGGCCAGTGTGGCCTCAGTCAGAATTCTGCCTCATGAGTGTTGGGATTAGAGGTGTGTACCACCATGCTCCAAACTTACACTAAGGTCTTGTTTCGTTTCTGTCCTCCTGAGTTTTTAATTTTTATTTTGGTTTTTAAAATTCTACTTGTTTATTTTATGTGTACGGATATTCTGCTTGCACATATGTCTTTGTGTCATATACGTACATGCCTGCTGTCCTCAAGAGTACAGAAGAGGGCACCAGAATTCCAGGACTTCCTGGAACTAGAGGTTTCTGGAACTAGTCTTCGAGCTGCCATGTGGATGCTGGGAATCGAACCTGGGTCCTCTGGAAGAGCACAGTGCTTGTCGACCTTGAGTCACTTCTCCAGCCCTGTGCTCTTGGGTCTCTGCCATGTCTAAGCAGAAGTCTCATTTGCTTTTATAATTGGTTGTCTTCTGCCTTACGAATCACATTTACGCATTTCCTCGTGTGGCTTGTCTCTCTGTCATCTGTTTTCAGGTGTTGAGCTGCAATTTGAAAAGACCAGTGCGTTAGCTTCTTCCTCAGCGTTCCTTGTCTTTGAGGTGAGCAACAAGTCTGTAGACCTTGACAGGTGGCATTCCTGAGAAAGCTGCTGGACTTTGGCTTCGCTGTGCTAGCCTCTGAAGACAGATGTCACTGTCCTGGTGGTAGTTTGGATGTTCCTCATTGGTTTCCCTTGTATGGACATTTGCTCACACACATTCTTGTGCAAACACAGTAACAGGAATTTTGTCATTGTTATTGTTGTTGTTTTGTTCTTTTTGAGGTTTCTGTGTAGCCCTGGCTGGCTGGAACTGGCTGTGTAGACCAGTCTGGCCTCAACTAGTACATATCCACCTGCCTCTGCCTTTTGAGTGCTAGGACTGAAGTCATGTGCCACCCTACCCAGCCAGTAGCAATATTTTGACAACATTCCTAACTGTGCCTAACTGTAAATGGAACAGGTCCCTCCTCATGGTTTCTGGTTATATTTTACTGAATGGATGAAAAAGGCTACACTCCTTTTCTTTTCCTCCGGAACCAAGTGGGAGGAGATTGAGTAGGAATTTTAGGAGGGTCCTAGCTGTGAGAAGAGCTCAGTAGGTGGTGATGTTACTGTGCCCAGTGAAGCCCACCTGCCTTTTGTGTGCACTCTAATTCCCCTTCCCTGTCAGGGCGACCAGCAGGGTGGTTGTGGATCTGTGAGCTTGGCCTTTCACCTTGAGGGAAGGAAGAGCCAAAGGGAGAGCCTGGGACCCGTGCACTTTCCACTGCTCTCTGGGCCTGGGGCTGTACTTCCAAACAGGCTCCCAGATCTCCCTGTGCTCTGGTGCAGGACTGCCTGTGTTGGAATTTCTGTTCCACCAAATACCAGTGGGAATCTAGGGCTCTGCCCCTCCATCTGTAAAGAGGGAAGTGTGGTGTTGCTGTGGGGATGAGTACTGCAAAGCACCTTGTAAGCCCCACATGCTTTCTAAGTAAATAGGAAGGGTTTATTGGGCTGTCTAGACCTCCTGCCAGGCTTGGGACCTAAAGGAGAGCAGATGCTGCTGTGGACTTAGATGAGGCCATAATGGATTCAAGCAGAGCTCTATGGAAGTGTGTGTGTGTGTGTGTGTGTGTGTGTGTGTGTGTGTGTGTGTATAGAGAGCTTCTCTTGCTGTGTTGGTTGAGGTCCTAGGTCAAGTGGGCGATCCGTATTGGCTATTACAACAGTGACAATAATCACGTGTCCTTAAGCAAAAGTCCATGACTTCACACCCAGACATTCTGGATTAACTACACAGCTTTAATAAGGGTAAAACATACCAAGGGATAGTCTGTGAGAAAATGGCAAGCCAGTTGTTTTATCTCGAGACCATAAAGCAGTCTGGGCCTGTCCAGATGACTCTGGATGCACGTGACCTTTAATAGTCACTAAGCCTCGGGTTGCTCGGGTAACGCACACCTGAAGGGTAAATGCTCGTGAGCTTAACACACAGTACGCTCTATAACACGAAAGCCTTTGCTGCCCTTTGCCTCTGAAATCCCATAGGCTGCCTGCCTGCCTGCCTGCCTGCCTGCCTGCCTCCCAGGCTACTGGAGACCGCAGAGATCTTTGATTACGGTTGCTTTCCTTCTGCCCACTCCTTGTCATAATCTCATATCCCAGCCTGCAGAGGATGACTCAGCACACAGGCGCTTGAGAGGGAATAAAGGTACCAGCATGGTTCTTGGACAGGCAGGCTGCCCAGGATGTTGTCTGAGACCATTCCTGAGTACCAGCAGTTCTGCATTTCTGGAACTGAGCTGAAACTGAAGGTTAACCTTTTGTTTGCTTGTGCGATAAGCAAAGGAGATAAAAGTCATAGTCTGGGGGTAAACAGATGGAAAGGGTCGAGGTTTCTCCATTGGGGAAGCTGTTATGTCAGTCTGTGGAAAGTATGTAATCATTTCATTAAGACTGGCCTAAGGCAGACTTGCGGTGCTTTCTGAAGAGGTAGCTGTGAGAGGTCCCTGACCAGGCAGTGGTCAGTCATTGCTTTCATTGGTAAGAGTGCAGCAGAAGAGCAGACAGAGCTCAGGCTATAAGCTGACCAGAATGACACAGCATAATTACTCAGAGGCCACCTGGTCAGTGGAAGACAGGAGACTCTGGGGTGCCCATAGCCATCTAGTCGGCTGTGGATTTTACAGTGCATTTTCTTAGTGTTTGGAAGACTAGAGTCGGGAATTTGTTTTTCAAGAAGCCCCCTTCCCTATTGGGTAGAGTCTATTGAAGAGCTGCCTGTGCTTAGCTTTCCAGCTAGCTGAAACTTCAACCTAGCGGAGTCTTAGTAGTTCCCACACGAGCACTGGGTGGAAGGAGACACGTTTGAGAGTTGGCGTTGAGTTCTGGTCATGAGCTGGGCTCTGGAATCATATTTCTGGCGTTGTTTCCTGGCTGAAGCATTCACAACCGTGATTTCGAGGAAGTCACTAAGCCTTTCAGGGCCAGCTATCTGATCTATAAGATGGGACGAATAAGGTCCCTGACCAGACCATGGCAGTGGCTGCTAACACTAGCCTCACTGAATTCACTAACTAGCCAGTGGCTGGGAAGATAGCAAAGAGTTTTGTTTCCACATGGCAGACCCTTCTCATATCATGCATGATGAGAGCGGTGGGCAAGAAAACTAGGTGTCTCAATGGCAGCACACCCTTCCTGCCCAGCACTTCCAGCAAGGCCTGGTGGCTTCCATTCTTTCTTAATACCACCCCCAAACACATACACACACACCAGCCCCAAGCTGTCTGGCTTACCACTGTGTCGTATTGATTGGTTTTCATAAGCTTATCTGCCACAGTAGAGGGATTGTCTCAGTCTTATTTTTCTTTTTTCTTTCTGGAATCTGCAGGACCAGGAGATTGGTCAACCTTAGTTAAAATGGTGCCTCAGAAGCCAGGCAGTGGTGGCACATACCTTTAATCCCAGCACTCAGGAGGCAGAGGCAAGTGGATCTCTGAGTTCGAGGCCAGCCTGGTTTACAGAGTGAGTTCCAGGACAGCCAGGACTATACAGAGAAACAAACAAAAAACAGAACAAAAGATGGTGTCTAGGGGGACCAGGAGTCTACCTTGCTGAGAAGAGAGGAATCCTAGAACTGGGATTTAGTTCTTTGTTTTGCCCCCACAACTTCTCACAAGATTTTCCCTGGCTGAGTGGGTTTGGAGCACAGGCCTGAGCGTGTCACTTAGCAACAAGATTTTTGTGGTGCCCAGTTCTCAAATAGTCAAGTAACCCGTCAATCCCCAGCCTCCCCTCTGCTTGCCCACAGCTCCCACCACAGCCTCCTGTGAGACAATTGAGTGTGTGACAGAGGGAGGGACCAAAGACGGGCGAAGTTTAATCATTGAACCGAGCAGCTGGAAGTATTTAGTCCAGGCACCCACCTCCCTGCCCGAACTAGAGGCGTGCAGCACTCCGCAGCCAGAGAGTGTACGGAAGGCTTGTCTGGGAACAACCAAACTCGGGAACATGTTTGCAGTACACTTGGTGGCGTTTTACTTCACCAAGCTGAAGGAGGACCAGATTAAGAAGGTAAGGACTCTGGAGCTGAGATGTCTGGCCCAGTCTACACTGACAGACCCAACAGATTCCCTCTCAACAGCAAAAGGGATTAAGGCGCTGGGGGATGGAGTGGGGGATAGTTATAGTGGTAGAGTACTTGCCAAGCTTCTGTGAGGTCCTGGGTTCAAGACCCAGCATGGAAAGGAAAAAGTACTTAAGAGACTTTATTGGAAAAGATACCAGGAGCCAATACCAGTGAATGTCTCAGTGAGGAAGAGGTAGCAAGTGTCCCATGTTCCTTACTGTCCCGCGTCCTGGCTTTCAGTCAGAGCCTCTTGGCAAATAAGGGATATTGGAAGTCTTCAGAAAATTCCAGGAACTTTGTGCCCAATTCAGGGCCATTTAGGGGAGAGGCCACAATGGAAGTGAGCTGTTTATAAAGAATCAGAACTTGTAAAAGTGCATCTGATTATTTGCCTGTTTGAAATCACATAAAGGCACCAAGAGAAACGTGGGGTTTATTTTATTGTCTTGAGACGGGGTCTTTTTTGTGTGTGTGTTTTTTTTTTTTTTTTTTTTTTTTTTTTTTTCCGAGACAAGGTTTCTCTGTGTAGCCTTGGCTGTCCTGGAACTCACTCTGTAGACCAGGCTGGCCTCAAACTCAGAAATCCACCTGCCTCTGCCTCCCAAGTGCTGGGGTTAAAGGCGTGTGCCACCACTGCCCGGCGAGACAGGGTCTTATTATATGGCCCGCACTGGTCTGAGACTACAGTCTTAGTTTCCCAGTTGTAATTTTTAGCATGTCCTATTGTCCTAGTAATAGTGAGGATTTTTTGGCTACTTTGCCCCAGCTACAAAATCAAGATGGGCTATAGTTGACTGATGACGCCAGGATTCTCTCCTGGCAGCTAAAATGATGCCAGCCTGTGTCCCTGGTCACACTGGCTGCTGACAGCTACAAAGAGGAGGCATGTAGCATCTCTGTTGGCAATAGGAGTCCTCCAGGCAACCAGACTCAGCCAAGGGCAGCCAGGCACTAACAGTAAACTGAAATTGGCAGATGCCTCCTCTAGCCTTCAAAATTCGAAAGAGGAAGTGTGCCCCCTTGTAGCCCCCTTGTGCTAGTGGGTAGACTTCCCCTGTCTACAGTCGGCAAGAGCCAGGGCAAGCCAGAGAGTAGAAACCCATCTGCTTTAACTTTCATTCTGTCATTTGTTCGACTAGATTCCCAGAAGCCCCTCTGCTGACTGCTTGAGGGGTATAAAGTCCTCTGCAGCCCTGTTTCAGAATTCCTTGATGTTTCTACCTGCTGGGCAAAGAGGCCAGCCCTAAGGGGATTCTTTGAGACTGAGACCTTTAGTTTGCAGTTACATCATTTCCCTGACTCTATAGTGGCTGGCCTTTTGTGCTAGCCTGGGATAAAGCTGGAGCATGCTTGTCCACCTGCCCAGGAACAGGCTCAATGTATTCCAGAGCCTCTGCAAGAAGGGCCAGCCTTAGTCAATACCTGGGTTGAGTTCCCATCCTCACTGTGTAAAGCAAGAAAGTTGGGGTCCCCAGAAGCCACCCTAATCAAGAGCCCAGCAGGTCCCTTGGGCTTGTGAGTAGACTGGTTTGTAACCAGTCTGAATCAGAGCTTGGAGGACATTTCTCCACAGGTCGAAAACTGCTTGCCAAAAAGTACATTGTCTGAGTGGTAATTCAGTGGTTCCTGTCTGACAGTTTGCATACTTCCTGCCCCTGGAGTTGTCAAGGTCCAAGGGACATGCTTGCCTTCAAAGATTACTCTTTAGACCCTTACTCCGTGTTTGGAAAGCTCAGAATGACATGAAGACAAAAAGAAGGCCACTGACTGACATTCATTTCCTGTTCAATATATTGATGTATTTGACCTATTGGTAATGCTGGGTTGCACCCGGTCATTGACTCTCACAGATGGTTCATTCATAAGAACAGGGCAGATTGGGCTCTCTCTCTCTCTCTCTCTCTCTCTCTCTCTCTCTCTCTCTCTCTGTCTCTCTGTGTGTGTGTGTGTGTGTGTGTTCACAGTTTAGTATGTCAACATTGCAAAACTATGGAGATGTTCACTTGAACCCACCTTTAATTTCCCTCAAGTCCCAAGCCCTCGTGTGTGCACTGGAGGCAGCCCTGCGGTGTGCTCGCGGTGTGCTCGCGGTGTGCTCATGGTGTGCTCTTACGGTTAGGCTGGCACGCATTCTGCATCGGCTCTGATTGCCTCTGCACATATGTCTCCATTATCTCCATGATCAGCTTTCAATGTCTTCCCCGAGTCACATCAAGTCCGTGTGCCCTATGGCGTCTCACTTGTCCCTCTTGTTGGTTATTAGGAAGAGTTCAAAACACTCTTTCCAGCAACTAAAACATTACTGTATTAAGACAGTAGTATTGAGGTTCTCCCCAGAAACGACGCCCTGATTTAACCCAGCATACAAACCAAATTTCCTCAATGGGGGAAAACAAACTGCTGCAACAGTGGCATATATTTATTATTCTCCCTACTTGGGATCGTTTTCTGAGAATAAATTTCAGAAGTGAAATCAGTAGGTCAAAGTGTGGAACGTCTTTTATGACTCAGTTCGGAGTATGAGACCTTTGGACTGAGCGATCCTCTGGGTCCCTTCAGGCTCCTTCCTTTTATAACTGAGCAGCCTTGAGCTTTAAGGCTTGTCATCCACCCCTCTGAAGCTTGCCAGAGCTTCTGTTCTCTTCTGGTTGGAAGACTCTAAGGAAGTGGGCTTGGGCTCCTGTCACTCACGTCCTTGTGCCCAGGACATGTGTCCTGTTCACACATGCTCCAAATCACTGGATTGAAAATGGGGCTTTTTCATTTCTGTCCCGACATGCCTTGGGCTCCTCCTAGCAACTTTGCACCTTTAGGAAGATACAAAGAATAAAACAACACCCCCCCCCCCCGCCAAGTTGACATTCTTCCCTGACTAGTGCTCACCGAAAGAGCAACTCAAGATGCTAACTGATGGTTAGTTGGCAGCTTACCTGTGACCCCTGCCCACCCTGTCGTACACAGATGGCAGTCTGTGTGTGTCTGGAGAAGTTCTTTAGGCTCAGGCTGAGGGCAGTGGGTTCAGGCTCTGTCTGGGCTCTTTAGCAGGACAGTAAAGAATCAAGCAGAGTCCCGACATAGAGCAGTCTGTCCTTCCTCTGCCCCAATTACTTGGGTCATGCCCTTCCTACCCAGTTTTCTCCATATGTGCGAGTTTGTGCCAACCAATTAGTCATCAACTGCCGAGGAGGAAGGCCTAATGGAGCATGACCTGGTTACATCCTATCTTCTCAAGTGCACTGAAAGCTCAATTGTCCTCTGTTTGTTGGTGGGCCTCTGATAGTTTTCTGGCCTCTCTCTGCCCCTCTCCCCAGGCCCCAGAATCAGGGGGCCATTTTGCCATCTTGGGCCTCTGAGGCCTAGCTGAAGAAGACAAAGGTGATGTAAGGCCTGTACTTTTGGTGCAGGAGCTTGTGGGTGTGCCTGTGGAGTGTGGTAGTCCTGTCCTGTTGAGGCTCTGATCCTTGTCTGCCTCATCTTCAGCCACAGACTGAGATTTGACCACCTTAAAGGGTCATGGAGGGTGATGGGGTGATATCCAAAAAGACACTTTTTGAAGAATGCAACACATGTTCTCTGATTTGGATTCTGTTCTCCCTCCAGGAGTGTGCCTGGGCTCAGGCCTCCTTGGGATCCCCATGGGAGGAGATGATGTCAAATAAATGTAACAGGCTGTTTCCTCCAGACTATCTATAATCCTCCTCATGAGTTTGAGAATCCAGACTGGCATCAGCAGCTGACTGAGACACTTTCCTGCCATTCCTAATCTGTCATGTTACCATGAAGGGGACGGAATTCTTCAAGAGATTTTTATAACTCCCCATATTTCAGAGCAGTGGTCCTCCGCCTCTATCCTGGTTACTTAAATGACATCTCATTTTCAATGACAGTTTGACATGATTGGCTTCTCTGTCTGGAGGCTTCCCATAGCCCAGGCTGACCTTGACCTCCCTCTGTAGCCAAGGATGATTTTGAGCTCCTGATCCTCCTGCCTCCACCGCTGATGTGCTAGAATCACAGAAATAGGTCATCAGGCCAGGCTTTGATGTAGCTTTAAAAATTAGACTTACTTAGAGAGCCTCTGTCTCAAAAAGCAAAACAAAACATCTGCATTAGGATCACAGCACTACCTCACTCAAACTGTAACAGATGCAGAGAAGGATTGCAATTGGAAATCAAATTTCCTTCTAAGCTAACTAGCAGCCAATGAACAAAGGGCAATGTGTTTGGATATGTTGGTTGGATGGAAAAAAGCTTCCGCGGTAAGCCAGGCATGGCAACACAAACCTGCAATCCCAGGAGACGGAGGCAGGAGCATCACTAGTTTGGGGGCCACCTGGGCAACTTAGCAAGTTGTAGGCTACCCTGGTTTACATGGCTATGCAGTGAGACCCTGTCTCAAACAACAACAAATACAAAATTAGACAAAGAGAAAAGTGTAGATACCTGAGATTTGAGGTATGGCTAATCTTCACAGTGGAGAGAGAGTGGTACATGGCGACTCCCCACTCCCACCCCGACCCCACCCCGCCGCTTCCCAGGACTGAAACAGAAGAACTACTTCCACCTCAGTTTGCGCTTGACAGAAATCAACCTGCCCTATATCCAGCTCACATTCTGTTTTCTCACCTCCCTGCTGGCGATGTGCAGGTTAGGAACCTGCTCATAGAACTGGAGCTCACAGCCTCAGCTGGGAGGGCAAGCACCTGCAACAGCCAAACCTAGCCAACCCGACATCTGTTCCAGGTGGACAGGTTCCTGTATCATATGCGACTCTCGGATGAGACCCTTGAAGACATCATGGCCCGGTTCCAAGCCGAGATGGAGAAAGGCTTAGGGAAGGACACCAACCCCACTGCCTCAGTGAAGATGCTGCCCACGTTCGTCAGGGCCATTCCAGATGGCTCAGGTAAGCGGGGCTCAGGCTGACTGAGACCCCCTTCCCTCCGTTCCTATACCAGCTCCTTAGCTGATGAGTATCCGTTGCTTGCCTCCGTCCCTTTCCAACCTCTCATCTCCCTCTGTCCCAGTCCCACTAACTGAACACTTTTGGGGTTCGCAGCAGAGGCCCTTGGATTTCCCTCTGTCCACAGCATCCTCGCTCATTGTGTTTGCTCCCCTGCTGCAGAGTCTCCCCCACACCACCCCTGTTGTTGCACTTTGATTTTCCAGGTGAAGCCCAGAGATCACCCACTGCCTCTCACTAGGAAGCCCCATACGAGGATAGGGGCTTGTTAGAACCCTTTCCACAGTTGTGGGTGACAGTCTCCAGAAGCCAGGGCTTAGTTACCATACTGTTCTGAGCATTTCCTAAATACTAGCCCCTGACACAGGTGTTGAATGAATGGTATGTGGCCTTTTCTCCTGGGCCTTTAGATCCCAGGCTAGAAACAGTAAGTACTGAAAGGACCTGTGTGGGGAAGTAATACTATGCGGCCATCCAAGGAATCTGGGCTCCAGTCCAGCTCTGTCACACCTTAGAGACTTCAGGCAGCCATTAGCCTTGCTTCTTCATCTGTCAAATGGGAGAAGGTGACCCATCCATATACTGGGCTGGGTATCAAACCCAGGGCTTTGGCTCTTGGCTCTTTTTGCTCTTGGCTATGCTAGGCAAGTCCCTATGGCTGAGCCACAGTCTCAGCTCTTATGTATTGGGTTACTGTTGTTGTTCTGCTCTTGGGCATGAGCCCAGGAACTCTGAAGTAGTCCATCCAGGCCCAGATGATGACCCCAGTAAGTCTCCACTAGGACCTGGGTTCCATGTTTTCCTGAGCAAAAGATCTGTCCACCCATGGTGGCTCCTAAACACGGTCCCTGGAGACTCTGGTTACATTCCCATAGATATCATGGGTTAACACAGTACACATTCTGCTGTAGTTCACAAAGACAGAAGTTTGAAATAGGTCTCACTCGGCTAAAGTTACGTTGTCAGCAGGGCTGTATTCCTTCTGGAAACTTTGGAGACAGTTGAAGGAAGATTGATTTCTTGCCTTTTCCAGCATCTAGAAGCACCCATGTTCCTTGCCCTGCCCTTTTTCATCCTCAAGCCAACAGTGTGTCTTCAGATCTTTCTACAGCTCTGGCCCTCTGTGTCTCTCTTCCAAATCTGAAGGCCCTGTGATTACATCAGACCCACTGAGATAATCCAGGCTAATCTCCCAATGTAAAGGTCAGCTGATTCTGAGTCTGCCTGCAACCTACAACCTCGATTCACCATTGCCATATACCCTAATATAGACATATGACCTAGAGATCAGGATGTGAGCCTCTGGGGGAGAGGAGGGGCATCATTTGGCCCACCGCCATAGTCTAGTGCTCTCTTGAAGGATTTCTGAGTTTCCCACCCACCTTACCAACTTCAGTCCTGGCAAAGCCATAAGATAAAAAAGTAGTGCTGGTTTTTTCTTGAGCACACAGTGCCGTTGTAGAATGCTAAGGTCTCTCTGGCATGTGATCCTCCTCGAACATCATGGGGTGACAGCTGTTACTGGGTCTGACTGGAAAGCATGAGGCTTTCCCAGTTTTGGGGCATCCGTGCTCAAAGCCTTAGAGCTATTGAATGAACAAAGACTGAAGTTTGGGGTATTCTTAGGGGACCTCCAGTTGGATTAACAGAATTCTGGGGACCAGTGCTTGGGGGAGCCATTCATCCTTCTTTGCAGGGGGTGCTTGTGGGTAATGTACTACCTAGAGGAACATGTGATTCGAAGAGATGTATGTAACCCTATTCTGAAATCTGGGCGCTGCCACTGACACTAGAAGAGTGTGCTTTGGGGACTGTGGTCCTTGACAGGTCGTCTGGGGCCATCTGACTCCTGAGTCACGGGGCGTGTGTGGGGTGGTGAGGAGCGCCAGGTCTAAGTCCTCCTAACCTGTGCTGGGCATGGCTCCAAAGCAAGGGAAAGTGGCCTTGGGTAGTCTGGTGGCTGTGGGGCTGCTTCCTGAAGTTTAGAGATGAGACTCTTTCCCAAATTTTACATCTTTGTTCTCTTCGATCCAGGACACACACCCGGCATCACTATCCTCTGATAGCCTCTCATTCCATGATACAGTGCCATGCTATTCTGTGGCACCTAGGTCCCCCGGGCCCAGGGTCTCTAATAGTCAGAATGCCCTTGGCAACCCCTAGGACCACTGAACGTGGCACCAGTTTGTAGGTGTCAGTGGAAGAGCCAAGGGACTTCCTGCTTCCCCATGAAGACTGGCTTTTCAAATGTGTTGAATCAAACAGCAGACAGAGCCACAGGAGGAAGCCTGCAGTCTCGTCAGTGTGCCCATGAGCACAGGGGCCGTGTGCAACATGGAACTCTGGGCCCCTTAGTCAGGAAGCTAACACGGACCTTTCTTTATTAGGACCAAGGGACTAAGAGTGAGGGCTTTGTAGCTAGCATCTGTCTCCTTCCCAGCCACCAGGCAGTGCATGGACGACACCCATCTCAGATTGGAATGGGATGATTCTTTGTTCCTACAAAGCAGGCTGTCCCCTTGACCTCTGTCTCCACCCTTTGGTGGGCATCAGGGTGAGTCCTAAGGCCCGATGTGCTCATATAGACCAGGGTGACAAGTCCCAGGGCCACAGGACCTGGTTTTCATATTGCTGTGGCAGAAGATTCAAATGCACCAGGGCAATTACTAGACATGGTTTCCACGTCTTCCTCTGGGGAATACGGGCCTCCAGAAATCTCTGTATTTGGTCTCCAGGTGCCCGTAGGAGACACTGTACTAGGAAGTAGGAAAGAAGCGGAGGTACACACCCCAGCAGTGACTTAGGGAACATTAGGTTTCAAATCTGGGACAAATGACTGAGAGCCATGTTAAATGGGCTACCCACCAGGTTCTCCAGGTATCCCTCAGTCCCCATCTGTCTCAGGGCCCTCCTGGCTGGCATACCCAGCCCCCTCCCCCAAATTCTCCAGCCCAGGGGGCTGAGCTGTGCTTTCCTATATAATCCAACCTCTTTGGTTACCCACCCTCTTTGTGCCTTTGGGTCTCCAGGCTGCTGCACCTGGTTCTCCTCTCTTCTTCTCTCCCTCCCCCTGTCCTTCTCCCACACAGTGCAACTTAGGGCCATGTCCACTCTGGACTCTCCCATTATCTACAATAAACCGTCCTCACCATCCCTAAGAGCAGCCATGGCCTTTCCTTTTTATTTTTTTATTCAGGGAAACGAACCCCACCTCCCCACCTCGGGAGGTTGTTTTCTTTTGTGCATGGTTGTGTGCATGTTGGCATACATGTACGTGAGTATGGGTGCGTGTGTGTACGTGAGTGTGGAGGTCAGAGGTTACTCTCAGGGATTTCCTCAATAGCTTCTCCTCAATAGCTGTCTCTAACTGAACCTAGTGTTTACTGATTGGCTAGAGTGGGTGGCTGCCAAATCTCAGGATCCTCCTCTCTGACTTCATGTGCCACAGCGACTAGCCAGTAGGTGCTGGGGATTGAACTTAGGTCCCTAGGTTTGTGCAGCAATCCCTCAATTTACCAACGGCCTTCTCAGTAGCCCCTGCAGAGGAAGGCCATTTTCTTTTTTCTTTTTTTTGGTTTTTCGAGACAGGGTTTCTCTGTATAGCCCGGGCTGTCCTGGAACTCACTCTGTAGACCAGGCTGGCCTCGAACTCAGAAATCCACCTGCCTCTGCCTCCCAAGTGCTGGGATTAAAGGTGTGTGCCACCACTGCCCAGCAATGTGTAGCCCAGGCTGGCCTCGAACTCATGATCCTCCTGCCTCTGCCTCCTTCAGCAAATCCTACTGGTATGTGCCACCACAACTGGCGGCCATTTTCTTAATAATTGCTATGAAAGGCTGTCCTTACCACTCTCTCTAGTCCTGCCTGGGCAGGGCCTCCCTCCCCCAGGGTCCAGGAAGTCATTTCTCCGAGATTAGAGTCATACCACATGGAAGGGATCATACCACATTGTTTCCACTGAAATGACATCTTGAGTCACACGGTGAGCGAGGTGTTTGCACAGTGATAAGGACAGAGGGAGGAACTGACACTAACCAGTTCTCAGCTTGCTACCTCGAATCCCTGCAGTGGAACAACACCCACTGGCTGGAGGCCTTTTTCAAAACTCTCAATCAGATTTGCCCTTGCCTTCCTTAAACTCTCTCTATGGCTCATTCTCACCATCTGTGACTCAATCCCATCCCCCGCTGGGACACACTCTCCTCTCCTCTCTGCCTGGCTGCTGACTGACTCCCTCTGTGGGGAACTGGAGGGTTCTCACCTTTCATGTGTGACCCTACTCCCGTACTCCACAGGCCTCCCTCCCCACCTCCTTGCTCCCTCCCCACCCCCACCCCCCAAGCTTCCCAAGCAGAGTATTTGTCTGATTTAGCACCGTACTTCTGATAAGCTCCTCAGGGGGCTCACACCTTCTCAGGGGGCTCACACCCTGTCATCTTTGCACCTGACACTGATTATGGAGTAAGTGCTCCGTGAATATTTGCATGACTTCCTCCTCCCGACTGCCCCACTCCCCGACAGAATAACCAGAGTGAGCGCCTGTCAGTGTGGATGAGATAAATGCATAGGATTTTGTGTCTGGATTCCTTGACCCAGTAATAAACCTTAAGCCACTCCCTCGGGCGCCGTTCAGTGCTAATCTAGGGAGATAATCTCTGCTTGCTTCCACTGAAACAAAATTCCAGCAGGCTGGGTCTATAAATGATTGACATCTTAGCTAGCCAGGGGGTGTGCTCAGGAATGCAGAGTTCCAGGCCGTTCCTCTGACTCAGCCGGCTAGGTTTCCAGAGAGGTACATGTGTGACAGTTTGCACAGCGCTATTCTGGTCAGCTAAGCATCACCCTTCTAACTCTCAGATTGCCAGAACAGAGAAACCTCTGGAACATAGTCCGGGCGTGTTTGTCATGGAAAGACTGAGACGGAAGCACACAGATCTCTGGGAAATCCTAAAGCGGGGACCTCTCTGCACTCAGCTTTGGGGGAACTGGGGACCTCCTCCCTATGTCTTCTGCTTTTGCTGTCTGCTAGAGATGTTCTTGGGCATCACCTCTCATGGCTCAAGAGCGGCAATAGACTGTCCAGCTGACCCTCGCTATACAGGACGCCAAGGTTGCCATGTTGTGACATCAGACCCTGCTATTGGGGTTTGCAGGCATGGGCTTTCCTTTCTGTGTGCACACCTGGCCTATGAAACCACCCTGCGGGCAGATAGTTCTTTATAAATACATCTAGAACTTCCCATACATGTGACTGACATCAAAGGGACTGTCGAGGGTCCTGCATAGGTGTCATCAGTGTGTGGTGCCTCTCCCAGTACACGTATCATTCTGTGTCTCCTTCTGTAGCATCCTTCTTGGGCCAGCTGGGTGCAGGACCATCTGCTCCTATCGGAGAGATTGTGCACCCCTACCCCTAAATTAAGTATTCTTGGCATCCTAATGTCAACCATCTGGTCCCTGCTGCTGTTCCCTCTGGACTGTTTTCCTTCGAGGACCGGGGCTTGTGGGAGGCTGGCTTCTCTTTGCTGTACCCTTCTCTAGCTCATGTTGGTGATTGGTACAACAGCTTCCTTCCTAGATACAGCATCTGGGTATAGGCTTTGCTCTTGAGGCTCTTTGTCAGACACACACCCTTTGCTCACAAGATGGGGTCACATGTGCCTTTTCCCAGCGAGCTTGCTCATCCTCTCCAGCCTGACCAAGTGGAGCAGAATCAGGTAGACCCGGCTCCCGTTCCAGCTCTGCCCACTCCTGTGTGGAGCAGACTGAAGACCATTCTCCCCAACCCTCAGGCTATGATGCTACTAATCCACAGGGGGTTGTGACACTGGACAGCGCTTGCTGTATGTCCGGCTTTTTACCACAGGAGAATCTTCACAGATCGGGTGACTGTTTTCATTTCTCATAGAAAATGGGGAATTCCTTTCCCTGGATCTCGGAGGATCCAAGTTTCGGGTCTTGAAGGTGCAAGTCTCCCAAGAGGGCAAGCAAAATGTCCAGATGGAGAGCCAGTTCTACCCAATGACCAATGAAATCACCCGTGGGAATGGCACGGAGGTACTGGCAGGAGGGATGGGCCTGGGTACCAGCCACGAGAGGCGGCACCTCAGCCCTGTGCCTGTGTTCTTTCTGGCAGCTCTTTGACTACGTAGCCGACTGTCTGGCAGATTTCATGAGGACCAAAAATCTGACGCATAAGAAGCTGCCTCTAGGTTTCACCTTTTCTTTTCCCTGCAGACAGAATAAGTTGGAAGAGGTAAGACGGGAGGGTGGGAGCGTGTGGATGCATGCAAGAAGCAGCATGGAATTCTGGTCTGTTGGTCTTTCTGTCTTCTGCTGATGTGAGACAGAACGGGGTGACATGGGCTCTTGATTTCTGTGCTTCACGTGCACAGCTCGAAGGGATGGGATGCTTTAGGTAGTTCTAAGGAGGGCTCGTTGGGCCCTAAGTGCACATCTCAAGGCCGCCTGGAGATGCAGTGCTGGCCTAGAGTCATGGATATCCCCCTGCCTCTGTCTCATGGCACCTAAAGTTGGAAGCCACTTCATTTCTTCTGATATTGCCTGAGCCTATGAAGGCAGAAGTGGCCTGCTGTGGCCTCAAGGTGGCAGTGTGGCACAAAAAGCCAACTGTGGGTCTGAGTTCTGCGGTGGGTCCCATTGGAGCTCCTGGAGTATTTTCCTGTCTATTTCTTCATTCATAACTTAGGGGATTAGAAGAGGGGTGTCTGGGGGAGTTTGTGGGCTTGGGCTTAGTTGCTGTCGACTGGGTGGGTGGACTTTGGCAAGTCTGTTAATCTCCAAGTTTCTCTTCTCATCTGGGGTTGGGGGGAAGCCTGTAATTCCTTGTGAATTTAGATAAGAAACGCCATTTGTAAGTAATGATCGTTCATTCAACTTGAGAACCATTTTTCCAAGTTGAAATTAAGTTCTGCAGGAAGTCCCTATAAGGTGGCACCGAGCTAGTTCTGGGGGACCTACAACTTGTGCATTCTATACACACCACCATGGTACCCTAGCCCAGGGTGTGAGAGGAGGGGTCAGAGGGGTCACTCTCCTATCAGTTCCCTGTGCAGCTGGAAGTGGGGGAGGGGAAGTGTGCAAGTGTGCTTGTGGGTTCTATTATATGAATAAGGAACTCCTGGCTCCCGTGTGTTGTGAGTCAGAGTTCAGGCTCTTCAGCATTTGTGCTTCTGGTGACAGAGATAAGGAGTAAAGAGGGCTGGAGAGATGGCTCAGCTGTTAAGAGCACTGACTGCTCTTCTGGATGTCATGAGTTCAAATCCCAGCAACCACATGGTGGCTCACAACCATCTATAATGAGATCTGATGCCTTCTTATGGGGTGACTAAAGACAGCTACAGTGTACTTACATATAATAAATAAATAAAAACCTTTGGGCCGGAGTGAGCGGGACCATAGCGAGACGGAGAAGGGAAGGGGGGAGAGAAAGGAAAGGTATTTCTGTTTCTAAAATATTCCCCCAAGGCAACATTAAAGAAAATCTCTTTGTAAGAGATGGAATAAACCCAAATGTCTCTCAGCTGATGAACAGATTAAGGGAGGGCACCCCTGTACAGTGGAATACTGTTCAGCCATCAAAAGGAAGCCATTCTGTCATCTGTGGGAGTATATGGGAATATTAAACTCAGTGAAATAAGTCAGGCACAGAGGACAAACTACACATCTCTCATTTTGTTTTCTCAAGACAGTGTTTCTCTGTGTTGTAGCCCTGGCCATCCTGGAACTCACTCTGTAGATCAGGCTGGCTCACAGACATCCATCTGCCTCTGCCTCTGCCTTCTGGGTCTTGCTTTTGAAATCTAGATAAGTCTCATTACAGAAAACCGTGTGTAGTGTTTGTGGAGGTTGCCCTGATTGGATCGCACTGAACCCGTCTTCCATACCCCTTAAATCCATGCAATTATCAGGCATCAATTAGAAAGAAAATCAAACCCCAGAGAATCAGAGTGATTGAACAGAGAGAGCAGAGCCCGTGGGGCTCAGAGCCAGGGCTGTCTGCCTGCTGCAGCGCAGCCTGAACACCTCCCTCCGTACACTGACCAAAAGCATCCTCACAGGGCTTCCTGCTTTCATGGACCAAGAAGTTCAAAGCCCGGGGAGTTCAGGACACAGACGTGGTGAGCCGCCTGGCAACCGCCATGAAAAAGCACAAGGTAAGAAGGGGTTCACCTTGGTGTGAAGCCTCCTAGTCCTTGGCTTGGGGACCTTTGTAGTACATCCTTCTGGAAGGAGAACTTGGCAGGGTCCCCTTTGTAGTGAAGATGAGTACAGGCCTTCTGGAGAACCACAAGAGGCAGACAACCATTTTATTGCCTGGGGCCCTAGATGTTACAACCTGCCTTCCTTGGAAGGTTAACCTGAGCTGGGGCTGTGTTTAAGCCCCGCCTTGCCTCCTCTTTAGGGTGGAGTGTAGTGGTGAAATCACGTGCACGTGTATTGGGGGCAATTTCTAGTTAACCAACCAGCACACAGATTCCAAAGAGCCCGAAGAACACCGTTCATAGCTGTCTATGCTTGCTTTCTGACAATATTTTACAATCATTTATATAGCAGCAAAAGTAAGAGAGAGACAAAGAATCCCAGACACTTAAAAGCTAAACTATTTGTCACCTGATGAGAAGAGGGGCTGTTCTTATCGTTCTCGGCTGAGCTGGTGGGTGCGCCTCTAGAATGGGGGCTGGTGTGCCATATGGAACTCTGATCCCCTGACCTCAAAGGAGGACTTTGATGTGTCGTCGTCCAATTCTTTCTTCTCACTTTAAAACAGCCCTCCAGTTCTGAGGGAACCATTGTACAATGACTGGCCAGTGTAGGAAATCCATGTGAGACAGATGGGTTTTGGTCAAGCCCATGCTTGCTGCCTCCCAGAGCCCTGTGGACCAGGAATGACATGTTTTCTTTTAGAAATAACCATTATTCCCAGGACAGATATGTTTTCCATTATCTCCCCGAGGGGTAAATGCCAGGGGCTGCCCATAGAGTCCCCTCCACAGAAGCCATTCCCTCAGTGCAGAAACATAAGCCCCTCCCCCCTCCCCTAGACTCGGAAACTTCACAAAGTCTGTTTCTTGCAGGCAGTGTCTAGTGATGATGTTCCCTGTTGGGGGGGTGGGGGTGGGGAGAGTACAGCTTCCCACCACTGAGACCCGTGAGGCCTTCTGTTCACCAGGACCTGGACGTGGACATCCTGGCCTTGGTTAATGACACTGTGGGGACCATGATGACTTGTGCTTATGATGATCCCAACTGTGAAGTCGGCGTTATCATCGGTAACTCAGTGGGCTTGGAGGAGGGAGGGGGACGAGGTTGGGGCTGAGTTTGAGTAAAATCTAAACAAATATGAAGGGCACTGCCACTTTTCTGCAGAACAACACGGAGAGATGAGAAACCTGCATCTACATCACCTTCTCTCTCTCTCTCTCTGCCCTTCCTCCCTCTGTCCATCATTCCTCCCTCCCTCCATCCTCCCTTACTCTGTCTATCCCTCCTGCCTCCTTCCATCCTCCCTCCCTCGGTCCTTCTGTCCTCCTTCCCTCCATCCTCCCTCCCTCGGTCCTTCCATCCTTCCTCCCTCTATCCTTCCTCTCTCTGTCCATCCACGCTCCCTCCCTCCATCCTCCTTCCATCCTCCTTCCATCCTCCTTCCATCCTCCCTCCATCCTCCCTCCATCCTCCCTCCATCCTCCCTCCATCCTCCCTCCATCCTCCCTCCATCCTCCCTCCATCCTCCCTCCATCCTCCCTCCATCCTCCCTCCATCCTCCTTCCATCCTCCCTCCATCCTCCCTCCATCCTCCACCCCCTCCTATTGTGAAAAGTATTTAATAAATCCTGACCCGGGGCTCCTTCCCATTTTAATGGTTTATGTTCCTAGATGAAAGACACACACATCTTTATATGTTAACAAGCCTTGTACAGCACAGCAGCTGAGCAACTGCCTGCCCTCCGTGCTGTTAGAATCTACTTTTCCATCCATTAGTATTTACTGTTTACTATGTTCCGTCTGGGCTGCTCTTAACCCAATTGGGCAGCCCTCTGGGCCGCTCTCCTGGCCCTTAGACCGCGGTGACTCACCTTGCTTCTCTAACCTGGAAAGCTAAACCCCGCCCATGTCTCTTCTCCCCAGCCATTGGCTACTGGCATCTTTATTTACCAATCAGAATTAACTGGGGGCAGGGTTCCTTAGGCTATATGCAGACTACATCCAAATCTTGGAGCCCAGCACTTAGCAGTACAATAAACAGTAAAAGACAAAACCACAACACCTCCCTTGCATTCATCCTCCCTCTCTCCATCTTCCATCCATCCATCCATCCATCCATCCATCCATCCTCCTGTTTTCCTCTTCCCCTCCCTCCTCCCTCCCTCGTCATTCATCTTCACCCCCTATCCATTCTCCCTCCATCCATTCTGTCTCTCCCCATCTCCATCCCCGGCCCCCTCCTTCCCTCTCTCGACTCTTCATGCTGTGCTGGCTCTGTGCTCAGTGCTGGCTCACAGTGAACCTCCCTGGACTCTCCTGTGTATGTTGAGAAGTGCAGCGGAAGCTGGACATAATAGCTCCCGTCTGTAATCTCGGCCTTCATGGACTGGAGACAGGAAGATTGCTTTAACTTTGATGTCAGCCTGGGCTACTTAGTGAGTTTCAGGCTAGCCTGTGTTTAAGACTATGCTCCCATCTTGGGCTGGAACTGAGACTGATTCCCAGGACAAGGGTAGAAGTAGATATAACCTGTCCAGAGGCCACTGAACTGTTGGCAGAGGTGCAAACAGGGCCTGAGACACGAAAGTTAGGGGCCGCAGTATCCAGCAGCTAGGGGGAGCCTGTGAGAAGGCAGCTGGGGGCATAATATATTCAAGTAATATTTTTGAGACAGGGTTTTATCTGTAGACCAGGCTGGCTGGCCTTGAACTCACCATCCTGCTGGCTGGATTAACAGGGTGTGTGTGTGTGTGTGTTGGGGGGTTGGTGCATGCCAGTGTATGCCACCATTCCTGGCTCCTACACTGCACTCAGATAGCGATGTCTCTGCCTCCCATTCCTCTGCCAGGGGCACTTTCTGATTTTCTAAAAGGGGTTCCTTGGCCTGGTTTTCCTAAGCTGAGTGGGTGTGGGGGTTTGACCACTTGAACCGCTTTAAGCTCCTAACGTTTCCAGGACCCCCACTTCACACTGAGACAGGCACGTGCCAATCACGGCATCACCTGCTGTTGTCCCATCTGTCTGTCTCTGGTCCGCTCTCCAGGAACAGGCACCAACGCATGCTACATGGAGGACATGAGTAACATCGATCTTGTGGAAGGGGACGAGGGAAGGATGTGTATCAACACGGAGTGGGGGGCCTTCGGGGACGACGGGGCTTTGGAGGACATCCGCACCGAGTTTGACAGAGAGCTGGACCTGGGCTCACTCAACCCCGGAAAGCAGCTGTGAGTGCTCCTTTGTTAGCATCCGGGTATCAGCACCTGGCAGTCCCTGCTCACTCAGGCTCTCTCTGTACCCCAGAAGGTCAGTCCCCACAGCGAGTCAGTCCCCCTAGATCCTAACCACAATTCTTATGCAGTCCATAGTTCTGGGGTATGTATGCGCATCCAAGGCTCTACCGATAAGGCTGAGAACCAAATGCCATGCTTCTGTCTTGGAGTATGTAGGTGAGTGTGCACTGAGGAAAGCCAGGCACAGAAATCGCAGGACTCTGCCCAGGGCTTCCTGTGTATGCTTCCTTGGGGCTTCCCAGCCACCCGACATCCTCAAGGGCCTCGTCACAACAGCCACCATGTCTGCTGTTTGGCCACGCCCCTCTAGAGCTTCAGCCAATGGCCTGCAGACCAGCTGCTCTGGCGCCTGCTGCTGCTCTTTGCCTCGTGCTGAGGTTCCTCCAGGCTCACGACACAGCTGGCTTTGCTGTCCTTTCTACATGTTGTGCCTTCCGCACCCTTTACAGTTCATCGCGTTTTCTCTGGCTGGGCCCGATACCCGCACATAGTTCCTTCCCTGTCACTATGAGCCGTTACAAGCCAAGGCAGCGATGCTCATTGGACTATGGTTTCCGTTTATCTCTGCTTCACTCCGAAGAATTCCCACTTGAATCCAACCTGAATTTCATTTGCTTGCCTTCTGTGTCTTCAATGTTTAAGATGATTATTTTTGAAAAAAATTAGTTTTTATTTGTGTGTGTATATATGTACAACATGTGTACACATGCACACGTGCAGGGGTAAATGCAGGTGCCCACAGAGGCCAGAAGATGGCATTGGACCGGCCCTCTCCCTGGAGCTGGAGTTACAGGTGCTTGTGAGCTATCTGATGTCGGTGCTGGGAACTGAATTCAGGTCCTTTGGAAGAGCAACACATGCTCTTAACCACTGAGCCATCTCTCCAGACCCAATGGTCTAAGAGTTTTTATATTGCAATATATAAGTCTGGTTAGAACAAATAGTTCTGGAAATTGCATCTTTCTATATTTGAAGACTAACAGTTGTATTATTGTTCAGCCCAGGAAACAGTCCAATGTAGAGGCTTAGAGGGAAGGGCCACCTCCTGAGGTCTTCCATCTGTGTCATGGTGGGCCTTCTCTGGATTCTCCAAGCTTCATATCAGCCTTCCGTTACTACAACAGATGTCTAAGCTAGTCAGCTTGTAAAGGTTCACCTGGCTCACAGTTTGGGAAGTTCCTCACCTACCTACTCCAAGAGCAGAAGCGTGACATCTGGATTATAGCCTTATGACCAGCTGGCTTCACTGCTTTTGGGCCCGTGGCCAGGGAACATGTTATAGTGGATATATGTGGGGGAGGAAACCATTTACCTCATGACTGGGTGTGACACAGAGAGAGGGCTAGGGTCCCACTTTCTTCTTCAGGAATATGTCCCTAATGGTGGGTGAGGTGCCACCACCTCCCGAATATAGGCTAAGTAGCAGGCCTTTTACAAATCGGCCTTCAGTGGACATTCCGGACTGAAATCTTAGCACCAGGTTCTCTGAGACAGAACCTCAATGTGGGGGGGTTAGAACCACCCGGATCTTTGCTCTGATGTCACGTGATGGTCGAGTGAACTTAGGAAAATAGAAATCTGAAGCACTGTGGTTCCTCACAGTCAAAGTAGGAATGGCTCCCCCACGCAATGGCGCTTGGGAGCCCACGCTGTTTAGTCTGAGGGGTCGCTCGCACTGACCCGTTCATCCCATCGCAGGTTCGAGAAGATGATCAGCGGGCTGTACATGGGGGAGCTGGTCAGACTCATCTTGCTGAAGATGGCCAAAGTCGGTCTCCTGTTTGGGGGTGCAAAATCTTCCGCTCTCCATACGAAGGGCAAGATCGAAACGCAGCACGTCGCTGCCATGGAAATGTAAGCTGCTGGGCTGTCCCTCCTTCCCGCCTCTGTAGAGGGCTTGGGTGTCCCCCTCCTTCCTGCCTCTGTGGAGGGATGGGGTGTCCCTCCTTCCCACCTCTGTGGAGGACTGGGGCATCCCCTGCTGCCCGACTCTGCGGAGGGCTGGGGTGTCCCTCCTTCCCGCCTCTGTGGAGGGCTGGGGCATCCCCTGCTGCCCTGACTCTGCAGAGGGCTGGGGTTGGTGGCCACAGTGCCATGTACTCAGGTGATGGAACAACAGTGGGGACCAGACTTCCTCCCTCGCAGGGGGTTTCAGTCCTGGGCTTGGCTTCAGACAACTAGAAGTCTCTGATGTGGCTCAGTGTCACACCCTTGTGGGTCACTAGCCAGGGACTGCACTGGCAGAAAGCCACCTACTTGCCATGATTTCCTGCCTTCTTCTTCCCTTGAATGCTGACTAGTAATAATTTGGGTGTGTGTGTGTGAGTGTCACAGATCCCTTGAGAAATTCAAGTCAAGTCCTGGATACTTACCCCAAATTGCACATTTGCGTATAGTTTTGCTTATGATATGGTGGCACCCGTGTATCCTGTATGGTGCAGAGTTCCTAAGCCCTGCTGTAAAAACCTGAGTCTTTTCTATGGGCTCCCAACATGGCTGCCTTCAAATCTGCTGACTTGAGTTTTTACACTCAAAGCCCCGCAATGGCATGATGAAGGAGCTTAGCTCAATCAGGTCAGAAACCTGCTCCTCGGGCATGGAACCCCCAGCCCTACCCTGAGCCCTGCAGTCAGTCTAACGTGTAGAGTTCACATCTGCCCAGAGCTTGGCAGGGATGAACCCTGAGTGGCAGTAGAAGGTGGGGTGCTTAAAAATGTGGGCTCTGAAATTTAACTGCCAGAGTCCAGGCTGCGGCTCCAGGACAAGGAGCTTTGTGAGCAGAGAAAAGCCACTCACCCCCTGTCTCAGCCCTCTCACCTGCACCCTCTTCTAAGAAGTCCTTCCCTCCGGGTTCCTGTGACCATCGGATGAGTTGACTTGCGTGCCAGAGCCTTAGCAGGTACCTGGCGTGAAGTGGTACATGGTAGCAGCTCTATTCACTGCTGATGCTGTCTTTGGCTATACTGTGTGCTCATGAGACGGTGCACACCATCCCGAGAGCACACGTCCCAGGAGGACACCCACAGCATGGGGAAGTGTGGGCCTCTCATTCTTGTCCCCTGGCTAGGAGTAAAGAAGGCCTGGCTAACACGAGAGAGATCCTGGTGGATTTGGGCCTGGACCCCTCTGAGTCAGACTGCATCGCCGTCCAGCACGTATGCACCATCGTCTCTTTCCGCTCGGCCAATCTCTGCGCGGCCGCTCTGGCCGGCATCCTGACTCGCCTCCGAGAGAACAAGAAGCTGGCCCGGCTCCGCACCACAGTGGGCATGGACGGAACCCTCTACAAAACACACCCTCAGTAAGTGCCACCCACCAACCTGTATCCCGGCGCTCAGTCGCCCCTGGAGCTGAGCCCCAGTGCTCCCTCAGGTCTATGTTACATATCTGTGCAGTTGGAATCAGCTCCCCCTTACTAGTTCTAAGATTTCAAGGGAAGACTGAGCAAAATCTGCATTTACACAGTTAGCCAGGTGCTTTGGGGAGTCACTTGTAGAGAGACAGGCGGGTAGCTGGATGTGCTGGTGCAGACCAGTAATTACAGAACTCAGAGGGGCCAATCGGGCAGCAGCAGTATCTCTACTGTGGATGAGGGCGGAGCAATGGAGATTTCCACTGTAAGGAGACAGGAAGAAAGCAAACCTGAGGGGGCTATGCAGCAAGGCCTATCTCAAAAAAAGTCTGTTAAAGCTATTACCTAATTAGAAAGACCCCGTATCTATCTCTCTATCTATCTACCTACCTATCTATCTACCTACCTATCTATCTATCTATCTATCTATCTATCTATCTATCTATCTATCTATCTGTCTATTTATGCATGGATTTCTGTGTTCATTCATTCATCTTGTGTGTCCATCTCCCCGTCTGTCTGCCTATCTGTGTATCTATGTGTCTTCCTACCTTTCCGTCTGTCCTCTTTCTAGCCATCTTTCTCTCCACTCTCTAGGTAATCCCCAGGACATAGCAATACTGAAAAGTCAGAGATACCCACCATTGATGGGGAAAACTCAGTGATGGCAGATGTCGCCAGATCCTGCTAGGACGACATAGGGAAATGAAAATCCCACGGGGGGGTTCAGAGAGAAAGACTCGTTAGCTAACAGAGGCGGCACTGGAAGCCAGGCGTGTACACCCTAGAAGGGCCTGATTGAGCAAATCCTTCCCCATGGACAGAGGTGGCTTCAATTATCACATTGTTCATTCATGCCCTCTGGGCTGAAACATCAGCACTTCCCTTAGCTTCCAAAGTGTCCTTTCGGCTGTCCTAGTCCATCCACACACCATCCAACAAGCAGGCCCCCCCGGGACCTATCACCCACTAGCCCTGTGTCCATTCCCACTGGCCAGGTGTAGCTGAAAAGACTGCACTCTATTTGACTGCCTCCTCTACCTCCAGGTACCCCAAACGCCTACACAAGGTGGTGAGGAGACTGGTCCCAAGCTGTGATGTCCGCTTCCTCCTGTCAGAGAGCGGAAGCACCAAGGGGGCCGCCATGGTGACTGCAGTGGCCTCTCGGGTGCAGGCCCAGCGCAAGCAGATCGACAAGGTGCTGGCTTTGTTCCAGTTGACCCCAGAGCAACTCCGGGGTGTGCGGGACAAGATGCGGACTGAACTAGAGTACGGGCTGAAGAAAAAGACCCACGCTCTGGCTACCGTGAAGATGCTTCCCACCTATGTCTATGGAATGCCTGACGGCACAGGTGGGTTGGTGGGTTGGTACAGGCACCTGCTCTATAGGGGTGTGCAGGGCTCCTGCCTACACTGTGCAAATGCAGAGGCTGTTAGAGCCTTGGATGATGGGAGAGGGCAGATGGAAGAGTCTGCATGACTTGGTTCAACTGTGCGCAGGTCTCTGTATCTGTGTGTGTGTATGTGTATATGAGTATATATGTGTGTGTCTATGTGTGTGTCTATTTGTGTGTGTATATGTATGTGTCTGAGTGTATGTGTATATGTGTCTCTCTGTGTTTCTCTGTGCATATGGCTGAATGTGTGTGTGTGCATATGATTATATGTGTCTCTGTATGTGTGTATATATGTCTGTCTGTATGTGTCTGTGTGCGAATGTGTATGTGTGTATGTGTATATGTCTCTCTGTGTGACCTCTCTGTGTGACTCTGTGTGCATGAGTGTATGTGTCTGTGTATATGAATATATATGTATGTGTCTGTATGTATGAGTGTATGTGTTTGTATGTCGCTGTGTGTGTATGTTTGTATATGTGTGTGTATATGAGTGTATATATCTCTGTGTGTGTCCTTGCGTATCTCTATGTATATATGTATGTTTTGTCTGTGTTTGTGTGTGTCTGTCTATGTATGTGTATATGCTTGCGTGTATGTGTGTGTCTCTGTGTGTGTTGTATATGTGTGTCTGTGTGTATATGCTTGTGTTGTGTATGTGTCTCTCTGTGTGTGTATGAGTATATGCATCTGTATGTGTATGTGTGTATATGTGTATGTATGTGCCTGTGTGTGTTTGTATGTCTCTGTGTGTATGTCTGTATATGTATGTCTGTGTGTGTAAGTCTGTGTGAATGTGTGTATATGTGTGTTTTCTTGCTGTGGGTAATAATAATAATAGAAACAGACCTCCTGCTGTGAGCCAGTAGACGTCCCTATGCTTCCCCGACCCTCCCTCTGAACACTGTGGGCCTTCAGGGCTCCCTCTGGCTGGCACCCTTCTGGGGTTTGGGTTTTGGCCTTGCTCCTCACTGTTTCAGTCATGACTCCTCCTCCTCTTCCTTCTTCTTCCTCCTTCTCTTCCTCCTCTTCTTCTACCTCCTCCTTCTTTCTTCCTTTCTTCTTCTTCTCCTTCTCCTTCTCCTCCTTCTCCTCCTCTTCCTCCTCCTCCTCCTCCTCCTCCTCTTCCTCCTCCTCCTCCTCCTCCTCCTCCTTCTTTGTGTTCCTCAAATCTCCCTGAGGCAGCAGCTGCTTGTTGGGCTCTGTTCTAGGCCCGGCAATAGAGCAGAGTCTCTGTGCTTCTGAATGGAGCTTAGACAGGTGGGCAAACGTTAAAAGTGTAAATAACACACGATACCAGGAAAGGACAGGCACTAGAAAGAAAACCAGAGATGGCTGGAATGATGTCTTTGGCAATTCTGAGAAACAGAAAGAGCAGTCTGGTCAGAAGGGAGTGGGTGAATGGAGGACAATGAGAGATTCTGTGTAGACCAGGCTCTGATGCTGAGGGGCAGGGGTAGGGAGGGAGGCCCTGCAGTTAGGGACCTGCACAGTCCCATGACGCAGGGCTGGAGATGCTTTCCCAGGCAGAGGACATGGGGACCAGGGAAGAGGGAACAGGAATTGGCTTATACTGTGGGCCAACCAGGTGCCTCAAAATATAAGGCTACTTCCCGTGTAAGCCTAGCAACCCAAGCTCCACCCCAGGATCACGTGTGGAGATGGAAGGAGAGAACCAACTCCACAGAGTTGTCCTCTGACCTCCAACTATGTGCCATGGTGTGTGTGTCCTCCCCACATCACGCACATGTGTGCACACGATAGAAGAGCAGGCTCACGCTTGTGGTGAAAGATTCCCCTGAACAGTTTCAACAGGATGGAGATGCTTTCCAGAGTCTGCTGCACTCAGGTTAGCTAGCCAGAATTCCCTGTTTAAGGCTCCTGAGTGTCAGGTTCTGTGTATTATGTCCTATCCAGAAACTTAGGACCCACTGGCCAGTAACATTTAGAACTGGAAGAACCTTGAAGGCTCATCTTCCTCCCTCTGTAGACATGGAAGGAGGCCCAGGATGAAAGCTGTTTCTCAGAAACAATGGGCGGGGCTTGGGTCTTAGGGAAATGAGTGCTAAGAAAAGTGCTCTGGCCTAAGACAGGTTCAAGGTACTTGCCCGGACCTGAAGCTTCTTCGGTCTAGGAGGCCAGAGCAGAGGTGCCCTTCTTCTGGGCTTGTTCCTCTGTTCTTCCTCCAAGTGCCCAGGGGTCCCTGCTCAGCATGGGTGGGTGGGATGAAGCCTCCACTCTCTCTCCCACAGAGAAAGGAAAGTTCCTTGCCCTGGATTTGGGGGGGACTAACTTCCGAGTCCTCCTGGTGAAGATCAGACGGAGGTCAGTGCGAATGTACAACAAGATCTTCGCCATCCCTCTGGAGATCATGCAGGGCACTGGCGAGGAGGTGAGCGTTTGGGCGGAGTGCCGGCTGCCCCACCCCCGTCGGTGCATACCTCGCATCCGTGCACACCTCAAATGAACGCCTCCCCCCCCCCCCTCTCTCTCTTTCTCCTGCAGCTCTTTGACCACATTGTACAGTGCATCGCTGACTTCCTGGACTATATGGGCCTCAAGGGCGCCCAACTGCCTTTGGGCTTCACCTTCTCCTTCCCCTGCAGACAAACATGCATCGACAAGGTAAGCCGGCCCCACACCCTGCCCGGAGGCTGCTCTTGCCCGGAGGCTGCTCTCCCCCGGGGCGATTTCAAGGTTCCTCTGTGTCTGTGCTCACATTGGGTTTTGTTTCTGAGACAGGGTCTCCTGTATCCCAGACAGGCCTCAAATTCCTGATGTAGCCAAGGATCACCATGAGTTTCTGGTCTTCCTCCTTCCACCTTCTATGTCCTGGGGTAGCAGGCCTGCACCACCGTGCCCAGCACATGTCGTGCTGAGGATCGGACCCAGCATAGGATGTACACTAGGCGAGCCCTTTACTGACTGAGCCACTCCACCAGGCCACTGTTCACACACCTGGGAATAGGTGGTGTAGAGGGACTTAACCATGTAAAGGGTTTTCTGTTTACCAAATTTGATTTCTCCTTATTTTGAAATTCTCGAAGAGTTAATTCCTCGGTATCTTCAGAGGATTGGATGCAGGGCTCCCACGGGTACCACAATCCATGTTGCTCAAGTTCATTCTACAGGATGACATAGTATCGGCACAGACCCTGTGCACATCCTCCTGAATACCGGAAGCCACCTCTAGATCACTTCCCACAGTGTAAATGCCAAGCTGGACGTCAGGAAAGGATGCTAAGGGGGGCCTGGGACATCAGGACAGCTGCCGGTTCTTTTTCTGAATACTTTTTAATTATTTTTGTTTGCTCATTTTTGAGTCTCTGCATTTTCATCTGGCACACGTGTGTGTAGTGCCTGTGGAGGCCAGGGGAAGACATCAGATCCCCCGGAACTGGACTGTAAGGTAGTTATGAGCCTCCATGTTGGTACTGAGAACTGAACCTGGGTCCTCTGTAAGAGCAGCCAGTGCTCCTAACTGCTGAGCCATCTCCCCAACCCATCCACAGTTGGTTGGATTTAGGGAGTGGCCCTCTCAGATGTAGCCTAGTATCCACAAAGGGACACATGTGGCACTATTAGAAAAGAGGGGTACAATCATTTTATGGAGAGGTTTGAGAAGGTAATGGCCAGCGAAGGCTAATTAGAACAGGGCAATATTTTTCTGTGCTCCGAACAGTACATGTGATCAGGGAGATGCTGAAGTTGTAGGGTTTTTATTGAGGAAAGAAAACTCATACATGTAACCTAAGACATGTGTTTCTCAAACTGTCCTGGTGGCACATGCTTGTAACACACCAGCATTTGAGAGATGGAGGCAGGAGGATCAAGAGTTGAAGGCCACCTTTGGCTGTGTAGGGAGTTCAGTGCCAGCCTGGGTTACATGGTATCCTGCCCTTCACTAGTGATGACGATGATGATGATGAGGAGGAGGAGGAAGAGGAAGAGGAAAGGGAGGAAGAAGAGAAGGAGGAGGAGGAAGAGGAGGAGGAAGAAGAGGAAGAGGAGGAGGAGGAAGAAGAAGAGGAAGAGGAGGAAAAGGAGGAGAAGGAGGAAGAGGAGGAAGAGGAAGAAGAGGAGGAAGAGGAGGAGGAGGAAGAGGAGGAGGAGGAGGAGGAGGAGGAGGAGGAAGTTGGGTACCCCACAGCATCCACAGTGCTACTTCTGTGCCAGATACTGCTGTGTGCTCTTCATGAGCTTTGCTTGGGGTTGAGGGATGAACCAAACAACCACAGACCTTGATGCAAATTATCAGGCTTCTCATTTATTGATTGTGTGACCTTGGGTGCATTCTTTAACCTGTCTGTGGTTTGGTCTCCTGGGTTTTTATAAATGATGCTAGGGGCTGCTGAGCTGAGTCTGCAGTTCATAGCATTTACCATTCCTGCAAAGGACTCAGGTTCAGTTCCCAGCCTGGTGGCTCACATTCATCTGGAATTCCAGTCCCGGGGCATGTGACCCCCCCTCTTCTGAAACTGACGCATGCACACACGTGGTGGACATAAACTCAGACAGGCGCATGCAGATGTGCCCATGCATGAGTGTGTATGTGCATATGCATGCACACACACAAACACACCGGCTTAAAAAATAAATAATTCAGCCAGGCAGTGGTGGCGCACGCCTTTAATCCCAGCACTTGGGAGGCAGAGGCAGGCGGATTTCTAAGTTCGAGAGTTCGAGGCTAGCCTGGTCTACAGAGTGAGTTCCAGGACAGCCAGGGCTACATAGAGAAACCCTGTCTCGAAAAACCAAACCAAAAAAAAAAAAAAAAGAAAAAAAAAAGAGTAAACAGACGGGCTAGAGAGATGGTTCACTGACTGCTCTTCCGGAGATCCCAAGTTCAATTCCTAGCAACCACATGATGGCTCACAACCATCTGTAATGGGATCTGATGCCCTCTTCTGGCGTGTCTGAAGACAGCTACAGTGTACTCACATACATTAAATAAATAAATAAATAAATAAATAAATCTTACCCAAAAAAAGGAGTAAATAGACTAAGCCTGGCAGTGGTGGCATACACCTTTAATCCCAGTATTTGGGAGGCAAAGGCAGATGAATATCTCTGAGTTAGAGGCCAGGCTGGTCTACAGAATGAGTTCCAGGACATCCAAGGCTATACAGAGAAACCCTGTCTTGAAAAACCAAAAAACCAAAAACCAAAACAAAACAAAAAAAGAGAAGTGGGTTTCTTCTTTACCTGTGTGTTAATCACTTTCATTTAAAAAAACAAACAAACAAAAAAACCGTGTGATGAATACAGTTTTCCAATGCTCCATGTTTCTTGATGGTGTGGTGGTTCTGGTTTGTAATAGCATTGATAATGATGAATAAGACAATATGTCTTCTCAATACTGCTGGGGTGGAGGGGCTGGGTAGCTTGTTACACTGTGTAGCGGTGCTGAGTCTGACGTTTTCTAATTCAACTCTTGAGAACACCTCCGTCTGTCATGGGCTGTCATTGACAGTGGGATGCTCTGACCCCAGACTCTGATTCTGTGTAGCAGCGACAGGAACACACCTGAGTCTTAAAGACCTTGCAGAGCTGCAGGGAGCCCTTTTGGCAAGGGCCATGTTAGGATAGTGAAGGTAGAAGCAAGCCAAAAACATACATGTTCTACCAGTGACCAGATTCTAAACCTCGTGACTGTTGGGTCTGAGGTGCTCTGTCATTCCAAGAATGGCTGCCCAAGTGAAGTATTCCCCTTCTTTGTTTCAGGGGACTCTAGTAGGGTGGACCAAAGGCTTCAAGGCCACCGACTGTGAAGGAGAGGATGTGGTGGACATGCTCAGAGAAGCCATCAAGAGGAGAAATGTAGGCTATGATTGGGAGGCTCGGGTTGGACCTGTCCTCTTCCCCTGCCCTGCCATGATATGCCCGGGCCACGGGCCACAGGCCTTGGTCTGCCTTGCGCCGAGATGCCCCTCCCACATTCTGTTTCAGGACAGTGACTTGCTTCCTTTGCAGGAGTTTGACCTGGACATAGTTGCAATCGTGAATGACACGGTGGGGACCATGATGACCTGTGGCTATGAGGATCCCAGGTGTGAGATTGGCTTGATTGCAGGTACGTGGTCAGGCATGGTGTCCCAGACAGTGGCCTGGTCCACTTGGACTCTCCTGGGGTTGCCACTCTGTTGCCAGGATGTGATTCAGTCTGGGGACCTAGGTCGGCAATTCATTCCCAGGTTCCTTCTCACCAAGGCTGTGAGGCAAGGCCCTTCTCTTCTGAGGAAGGGAAAGATATACTAAGAAGGAGTTTTCCTTTTCTTCATTTTTTTCCCTTTATGTTTTGGACATTTCCACAGATGTATATTGTGGTTCCTGTTTTCTACTTCTTACCTGTGGTGTCCAGGCACCAAACAGGGAAGGCTTGAACAGAACTGAGTTCTGAGGTCCACATCTTCCCTTGGTGTGTCTGGGCTCTGGTACACACCAGGCAGGAAAGGATGAAGCCAAGTCTGAAACACTTGGGTCAGCAGGACCTGGGCCTAGCAGGGAATGCTGGGGAGGGAGGGGGTTTCCTCTGGAGATTTCAGTGTCACATATGTTCAATGTTCAACTCTCTCAGACAGTATTCAAAGAAACAGCTTGTGCATATATGCTTTATACGGGGGTGAACCAAGGGCTATACAGTTTTGGGGAAAGAGGTGAGAATCTCCAGGCTAGACAAAGGTCATTGGCTGAAAGCTAAGGTACTGAGATGCCTCATTAGCATGGGGAGACATTCTAGGAGTCTCAGGTACAGGACTACGTGACATTCCTTAGGTAGTCTGTGTGGGCTCCGGGATCCCCCGGAAGAAGAAGAGGAAGCCCTGCTGACATAGGGGTCCGCCATTTTGCACTGAGCTCAAGGCTGTTCGGTAATGTCAGTAGCAGGGTTTCCCGACAGCATATAATGTGTTGTAATTAATGGTCGTCTTCCATTACTGTGCCTCCCCTTGCTTACACTCCCTTCTTCCACCTTACGGTTGGGGGCCAGGTGTTGAGGAAGGAAGGAGGCCACTGTTGGGCATGGTGGCCTGGGGCAGCGGAGCTGGGTTCTGACTCTGGCTCTGCTGCTGCTGCTGCTGGGGATGATGATGATAGACGTGATGAGGATGGCGATGACCTTGGTGGTGATGAGGATAGGGATGATAACGAGGATACTGAAGATGATGGGTAAGATGCGCATGATGATAAAGGCAGTGAGGATGATGATGCTCCTGCTGTGGGGGATGCTGATGCTGGGGATGCTGATGCTGGGAAGGATGGAGATGCTGCTGCTGATTATAGTGATGGCGATGATGACTCTGGCCACAATGGGTTTGATGGGGGTGAGTGGGAAGATGGGGATGATGATGATGGAGATGCTGCTGCTGCTGCTGAGGATAGCAAGACTCATTCACTGGCTACTTAACAGAACACACAGGTGTCGCCTTCTTTTTTTCTTTTTAACAACTCCATAGGGCACTTGTTCAAGACTGGCCAGCTGAATATAAAGCAGGAATCCCATCCAAGCTCTGTCTCAGACCTCAGACACCAACTTACTTATGGCATTCATGAGCCTCTCTTAGAGTTATCTTTGAGGACTGAAGTCCCTTCATGATTCCTTCCAGGGACAGGAAGCAACGTGTGCTATATGGAGGAAATGAGGAACATAGAGCTGGTGGACGGGGACGAAGGCCGGATGTGCGTCAACACCGAGTGGGGCGGGTTTGGCGACAATGGCTGCATCGATGACCTCCGCACCCAGTATGACAAGGAGGTGGATGAGGGCTCCCTGAACGCCGGCAAGCAGAGGTGAGGAGGCCAGGTGGGGTGTGTGCCATTTGTGAAGGAAGCATGTAGGTATGATCCCATGGGTGTGTGTGTGTCATGTGTGAAGGGATTACATGTAGGTGTGATCATGTGGGGTGTGTGTCATGTGTGAAGGGATTACATGTAGGTGTGATTCCGTGGGATGTGTGTGTGTGTCATGTGTGAAGGGATTACATGTAGGTGTAATCATGTGGGATGTGTATGCATCATGTGTGAAGGGATTACATGTAGGTATGATCCTGTGAGGTGTGTGTGTCATGTGTGAAGGGATTACATGTAGGTGCGATCCTGTGATGTATATGTGTCATGTGTGAAGGGATTACATGTAGATGTGATCCTTTGATGTGTATGTGTCATGTGTGAAGGGATTACATGTAGGTGTGATCCTGTGAGGTGTGTGTGTCATGTGTGAAGGGATTACATGTAGGTATGATCCTGTGAGGTGTGTGTGTCGTGTGTGAAGGGATTACATGTAGGTGTGATCCTGTGAGGTGTGTGTGTCATGTGTGAAGGGATTACATGTAGATGTGATCCCGTGGGCTTTTCTTCAACCCCCTTCCTTCCAAGTAACACTGGGACGTTTCTACACCTGCTTCATCCCCCTTCAGCTCCCAAATAAATGCCATGGAGGGAGACCTAATCAGTGTTTTAACAAGCTGCATGTGGGCAGATGCTCATCTATTCTAGCCCTCATTGGCTGCTTACGTCCCACCCTCATGGTCCTTCACCTGCACTCTGAGTCTTCCCTGGCTCGCTCTGTTCCATGTGTGTCCTCATGACGACTCACATGATGATCTCATGGCGATCCTCCTGGTCCATCTCCTTCTCTTCTTCCTCCTCATGGATGCTCTATCAGCGAGACCTCATGGCAAATCCTCCTGCTCTCTTTTCTCCTCCTCTTCCTCCTCTTTCTCCTCCTCTTCCTCCTCTTCCTCCTCCTCCTCCACTCTTCTCTTTTTGCTTGGAACCCCCTGACTGGGGTCAGAAGTCCCGCCCTGTGCTCTCCTACCCAGCTACAGGCTGAATAAGTTCTTTATTAATCAATCAGGGGTGGTGGATAAGAATTTTTACACATCACTGAGACAGGAGATGCTCCAAATAACAGGCCGACCCAAAGTCAGGACTGCCACCAGGTCTCTGTGCACAGCAATCAGCATCTGAATAGAGTGCACAAACCATGCCCCAGCAGAAGCCTTGCCAAACCCAGGGAGCAGGTCTGTTCTGGTGGCATCAACCTGATAGCTTTGTCCATGCTTATTGTACGTCTTTACCAGATACCAGAACAGGGAATAAAAGAAGGTCACCTTGATGTTGCCGACAGGAGAGGGAGGGGTCCCTTTTCTAATTATCATAAGGTACTTTGAAGACTCGTGGGCTGTGGAAGCCAGCCAGAAGCTGTCAGAATGACTGCTTGCAGACTGACCGTGTACTACAGAGCCGGGGTGTGGTGACCTAGCAGCCATAACACGGGCTTTACTGAGTCTCATTTAGAGGTCCAAGGTCTTTGGCCTTTTAAGGTCAATGAATTCTAAGGGGTGGGAAAGCCGTCCCCAGGATGGATGTGAAGGCATCAACATAGTATCACATCTTATCATGGGCCACAAGCCTTTGTGAGGCACGCTGCAATTACCAACTACTGAAAAGACAGAATATAATGAACGGCTTCCAGACTCCTTCCCGGGTAGATTTCCAGCTGCATTCTGACACACCCTGGAAGAGAGGCCCAGATTGAGGTGAAGCTAGTGTGTGAGATCCCAGTAGTGAGTCTGGGCCCTTCTCCTGGAACAGGGTTAGGAAAGTGGTCTGCAAATGGCCAGAGTGTGTTTTAGATTGTGTGAGACGTATCCCAATTAAGCTGGGTTTATAATATATAAACCGGGGGAAATTGGAGATTTGTCACGATGGCAGATAAGTAGGTGGAGGTTGAGCACTTCAGAAATGTGCTAAGACCCGGCTCAAGGACACGCTGAGGACTGCTGAGCTGGGACAAGGACCGGATGGGTACTGGTGGTCCCTCGCCCTCTTTGGCGATCTTCCTTCCTGGCTGGCAGGGGCACTGTTGTAACCCAGGTGAGCCCGCTGTTCTAAATCAAAGGACCTCAGGCTGGGCTCAGTCGAGAATTCTGGAGTCGTGTGCACAAGGCCTGGGCTCCGTTCTCATTCCTGCATTAGGAAGGGCTTGACCACCTTATCTCTGACTGCCAGTTGAGTGCTTCCAGTCTCCTCCTGGGAAGTTCCCAGTCTTAGTTCTGCGTCTATCTGCTGTGGCCGTGGCTTGTATTTCTGGACTGAGAGTTGAATGGAGCGGGACTGGAATTTTGAATGAAATGAGAACACGCTGGCTCCAAGGGACTGGGGCGAGGTTTGTATCGTAGCTATGAGGGGAGAACAACCAGAAACATCTGGAAGAGTCCAGAGCAGAGAAAAAAAGTAATAGACTAAACATGGCCAGCAGAGTGAGCTGGGCCATGAGAGGAGAGGAAAGAGAGGAGAGCGACAGGGGAAGAGAAGAGAGAACAAAGACGAGGGCCAAGAGGGGGGACTGAGAGCCAGGAGCAGAGGACCAAGAGAGTGCGTGGCCAAAATGGCCGGGTTATTTGAGATGAAAAGCTGGGGAGAGGGAAGTCCATGGGCTGGAGAGGTTTAGGGGAAGGGCCTTCTGAGCAGAGCTGAGACAGGCCAGGAGGCCAGCACATGTGTTGGTATAGGCACCATTGGTCCTGAGTTTGGACACCTTCCGTAATGCTGTCTGTCAGTGTTTTCCTACTGATTCCTTGCACAGCTGTGGTGTGAGGCCAGCATTTAGATGACAGTGAACTTGTATTTCCATTCACCTCAGAGGCTGGCTGGAGTCCAGCTCCCCAGCACAGCACAGCGGCAGTGGGATTGCACACTCCTGTGCACTGAGCCTTCCCAGCGCTGGCTGCTTCCTAAGCCCCTTCCTTTCTTGCTGCATATCCTTATGGAGCACTGTGGAAAGGGGAAAAGGATTAAATTTTTTTTTTTAGCACCTCTTGAGTGTTAGTAGCTTGTTATGATCGCTGGTGGACTGATGTCTTCAAAGGCAAAGTTGATGTCCTGGTGTCTAAGGCAAAGCCAAAACCCAAGCGGAAGAGACGCTTACCGGCTCAGGCGAGTAGCCTGAGGCCGAGAGAGCATTGATGCTGGGGCCAGGCGAGGGGTGGCCCTGCCTCCTGGAGTCCTTAGAATCCTGCTTTGCTCTCAGTTTACAGGTGATGCTTACAGTATGGGCTCATGCCACGTGATGGGATACAGGAAGTGGGGCTTGGCTCCCAGGTGGCTCTGAGGCCTACCTCTCTCACTTTACCCTGTTCCCTGTGTTTTGTTTCTTTGACCACTGTAGAGAGAGCCTCCGAGGTCACTGTGAACCATGACTGTCAGGTGCCAGTGGCACCCTCAGAGAGCACTTTTCTACCCTCACCGGTCTTATATCCTCTTCCCCAAACAGATACGAGAAAATGACCAGTGGGATGTACCTGGGAGAGATCGTGAGGCGGATCCTGATCGACCTCACCCGGCAGGGGCTCCTCTTCCGAGGGCAGATTTCAGAGCGACTCCGGACCAGGGGTATCTTTGAAACCAAATTCCTGTCCCAGATTGAAAGGTGATGTATGACCGAATTTACTTGCTTTGTGTGGGACGCTGGGGGACAGGGTTGGCTGTCGTCGTTCCCCACAAGAGGTGGGAAGATTTGAGACTGGAAAATGAAAGCAGGACTGGGGGTGTGGCTCAGTGGGTAGGGTGCTTGCCCAGCATGTGTAAAGCCCCGGGTTCGATCCCCGCCATTGTTCATAAAGCAGGTGTGGTGGTTCGCACCTGTTATCTTGGTACTCAGGAAGTGGCAGGAGGACCAAGATCAGTGTTAGCTACATGGTGAGTGTGAAGCCACCCTGGAGTATGTGAAACCCTGGAGACAGAAACAGAGAGAGTGGGTAGGGAGACTCCAGTAGCCATGGAGATCACTCATGGCCACCCCACTGTCCATCCACCTGTATCCGATTCCAGCCCAGGGGCAGCATCCTGCCTGGGGACAGAGTAGCCTCTGGTCACTTAATTGAAAGGACTGGGTTCCCTACCAAGGTTCCAGAAGGATAGCACAGGAATTAATTTAAGCTAAAAGTTATCCCTCCTCTATTTTGAAAAGATGGCGTCCCTGTGACAAAGAAATATCTGGAAAAGGAAATCACTCATAGGCTTATTACCGAATGCAGCTACTTTGAGTTTTGTGTATTTTGTCCCCTCTTGAGTTCTTTAATTGTATGCAAGCTTATTTGATACATGCCATCATATTACATATAATTGACATATTATTTATTCAGTATTTAGTCATAGAAATTCTCACTTACAATGCTAGGCTGTTTGTTTGTTTTTGTTTGTTTGTTTGTTTGTTTTTAGACAGGGTCTGATATAGCCGAGATAGCCTCAAAGTTGCAGTGTAGCTGAGGCTTGCCCCTACCCCCCCAAGTACTGGGGTTCCAGTGTTTGCACTGTGACTGCCTTCTATTTCTTGTTTTTCTGTGTCTTATGGAAGATTTTAAACCTCTTCAAAAGTACAGCAACGGTGAAACAGACCCAGTGTCCCATCGTTGCTTCTTACAAAGGCCAGCTCCTCGCCAAACTGTGCTTGTCCCACACTCCCACGGGCTCGGCCTCTGGCTAGGTTAATCTAAAACAGAGCCCACACCTTATGCTAGCTCATTTATAAATATTTCAAGGTGCAGCTCTAAGATAGGAGCGCTTTAAAAAATCATAACCAACTACCATTATCATTCCCCAAACAGCGAATGCTAACCCTTGTGTCAGAAATACCTTTGAGTTGTTTCTTGAACTGCCAGACAAACGCGATTACGGCCATGCAGTTGTTCAGGATACGTTACTAGGCAAGCAGGGCCCTTCTGTTTGACTGGCGTGTCTAAGGCACGTCTGACTCTGTGGCCTTCCTCTCTCTTCCTTGTTTTCCCTAACTGCACAGCTGCTGAGAAACTGCATTTCATCCTTTGACTTTCCTGCATTCCAGACTTGGATGCTTATGACAGCGTTCAATCCTCTCCTTTGTCTCCCGGATCTTCTGGAAATCTTGCATTTACCCTGGATCCCCGCTCAGATTCAGTGTTGGATTTCCATCTATCTGTCCTTTTTCTATATTGAAATGACTCATCGATATCTATGGTGACAATCTTGTGTTACCACCGTTAGTTAGTTAGAATATTTCTTGAAAGCAAACTTTCCTTTAGCAGCTCTCTAGTGTAATGATCATTCTGAAATACTGCAAAAAACTTCCATTACTATACTATAATTTACTAAATTTCCCCTAAGTATGTGATGCCAAGGTTATAATTTATGGATTTTGTTTTCTAAGAAACACCATAATAGGTACTCTTTTTATATACAGTCATTTTGCATCTTATGAATTATTTACCTGGGGACATTTGACAAATGGAGTACTTCCCTGAGGGTGCGCTGCTTTTTTGGAAAGTGGCTTCTGAGGCTGGGAACACGGCTCAGTTGCTATGCTTCCCTGGCATGCACAAAGCTCATGGTTCAAATCTCCAGCATGGCATAAGCCAGGTCTGGCGATACATGTGTGTAACCTTAGTACAAGAGGCAAAGAAAGAGAAGTTTCAGGTCATCTTTGGTCATAAAATGAGTTCTAGCCTGGCGGTGGTGGTGCACGCCTTTAATCCCAGCACTTGGGAGGCAGAGGCAGGCGGATTTCTGAGTTCGAGGCCAGCCTGGTCTACAGAGTGAGTTCCAGGACAGCCAGGGCTACACAGAGAAACCCTGTCTAGAAAAACCATAAATAAATAAATAAATAAATAAATAAATAAATAAATAAATACAATGAGTTCTAGGGCAGCCTGGGCTATATGAGACCCTGTCCAAAACAACAAACAAACAAAACAAATAAATACACAAAATAGTGCTTGTATTTCTGATGCCACCAGTTATGTAGATATGCTGGTTCCTCCCAATCTGTGCTTAATCACTGAACTTCATTAGTCTTTCTCATTAGATGGTTTTGAGTGAAAAAGCCCTCCTAGGGCCAGTAATGGACATAAAGAGAGACAGAGTCAGGTATGGTGGTACATACCTCTTATCTAAGTCCTAGGGAGGCAGAAACAGGAGGATTTCTTTGGGTTACACAGGAAGTGCCAGGCAAGCCAGAGCTTCATAACAAGCAAGACTTTATTCCAAAACTACAATTAAGCAAACAGCAACAGAAAACAAATACATCAGCTCACTTTACCAGTGAAGTCAGAGTGCTCACAGAGGAGCGCCTGTATTGTTTGTGCTGTCTGCAGAGTTGGCTGTAGAAGGTAGAGTCACTGTGAAATCAGGGCCTAGAGAGACAGGGCTCAGGGGTTAAGAGCAGTGACCGATCTTGCAGAGGAACTGGGTTCGGTTCCCAGCATCTTTGTGACTGCCCACAACTGTCTGGAACTCCAATTCCAGGGGATGTGGTGCCCTCTTCTGGCCTCTGCAGGTGAAAGTCACTCACACAGTGCAAGTAAAACACTCATACGCATAAACAAAAATAATAAATCTTTAAAAAGAAGAAGAGGGATCGGGGAGGAGTTGGGGGAAGAGTCAGAGTCACCAGTGGTCTGGCGTGCTAAGGAGCAGGTGTAACGGGTGGGATCCTCTGAGAACAGCTTCTCCCTCAGTCAGCCTGTCTAGCCTGTGCCTGTGTTCTGTGTCCTCTCAGCTCAAACAAGTCTTTCCTAGAAGCCAAGTATGACGGTCACCTGTATCTCAGCACTCAGCTGAGGCAGGAGATCAGAGTTTGAGGACAGTCTGGGTTTCAAAGGAAGATCGTGGGAGATGGAGGGAGAAGGAAGAGGAGGCAAGAGTTCACTTTCTCTGTTGGTGGAGTTCTTGCCTGGCATGCAGGAAGCCTGGGTTCAATTCCTTTTTTTTGGTTTTGTTTTTGTTTGTTTGTTTGTTTGTTTGTTTTTCGAGGCAGAGTTTCTCTGTGTAGTCCTGGCTGTCCTGGAACTCACTCGGTAGACCAGGCTGGCCTCGAACTCAGAAATCCGCCTGCTTCTGCCTCCCAAGTGCTGGGATTAAAGGCGTGCGCCATCACCGCCTGGCTGGGTTCAATTCCTAGCATCACAAGATAAATGAAAATTAAAAAATAAGTGAAAGGAAGAAAATAAGAAGCTCCTATGACCCAGCCAGTGTCTCAGGAACTGTCTGTCCTTCCTATGACCTGATCAGTGTCTCAAGAGCTGTCTGTCCTTCCTATGACCCGACCAATGTCTTGGGAGTTGTCTGTCCTTCCACCTTCCTAGGCAGCAACCAACATTAAAACACACTCACTGAGACAAGAAATAAAACCCAAACAAACATGGTCACCTCAAGACAAACAGCACACAGTGCTGTATCACCCCTGGTCTCTGCAGCCACACTATAAAATGGCTTCATCTTCAGGGGCCGAAGATCTGTAGTCGTTCTGTAGCCTGGCTGGCCCACTGTGTGATCCCAGCCTCCAAGGCGGGCTTGTCTGCCATTCTTTTGAGGGCTCATCAAGTGTGCACCCTCACAGGCTCAGAGCTCAGAGCTCAGTGCAGGTTGCCTTTTCTTATCGCTGGCTCTCTGTGACTTAACTGGGGTCTAGACTTGAAGCCAGCTTGTCCCCGTGGTGCCATTTCACTGTATACATTCATGGTCCTATCAGGTTCCCATTCTTTTTGTTTGTTTGTCTGTTTGTTTTTGTTTTTCAAGATAGAGTTTTTCTCTCTGTGTAGCCCTGATTGCCCTGGAACTCACTCTGTAGATCAGGCTGGTCTCGAACTCAGAGATCTGCCTGCCTCTGCCTCCAAAGTGCTGGGATCAAAGGTGTGTGCCATTACCACCTGGCTGGTTCCCATTCTTTACAAAACAAAAAGTCCCCAAACAAAAAAACCCTATTTTTGAGAATTTCATATATGCATGTAGTTTATTCTGATCAAACCTACCCCGTTCCTCCCCACCAGTTCCTACCTCACCCCCTCCCACACTGTTCCCTCCCCAGTATTTATAATACTGGGGAGGGAACAGTGGATCTCATGCTGCCTGTATGTGCATGACTGTATGGCCATGTGCGGGAGCACGGGCAGCCTCCCAGGGCCCCCATCCCTAAAGAAAGCTCTCTCAAGCCGGCTCTTCCTTTCCCAGCAGCCATCAGTTGCCCACAGCTCCTCAACCAAGGGAGCTTTGTGATCTCCTCAGCCCTCCATGCTGGGGGCTAAGCCTTTCTTAGGCCGTGCACTCTGAATCGTGCGTGCAGCTCTCCTGTCGTGTCCAGTTTTGATGTGGTAGTTGTCCACTACCTCTGGTTCTTTCTGCTCCTCCTCTGAGATGACACTTAAGCCCTGGGAGGAGGGGACGTGATCCAGACATCCTGATTAGGGCTCACCACTCAGCAATCTCTATTCTCTCTGTGTCTTGACCACTTGTGTCTCTCTGGGTTAAATGTTCCCATCCTTCAAGTCATTGTGTGCCATCTATTCCTTTGTTGTTGCTGTTTAAAGATTTGTTTTATTTTATGTATGTGAGTACACAGCCAGTGTCTTCAGACAGAAGAGGGCATCAGATCCCATTATAGATGGCCATGAGCCACCATGTAGTTGCTGGGAATTGAACCCAGGACCTCTGGAAGAGCAGTCAGTGCTCCAAACCTCTGAGCCGTCTCCCCAGCCCACCTTATATTCCTTTAGTCACTGAATATCCTTTAGTCATTGACTATCCCAGCCCTGCACAGGTTTTGTCTTCAAAGAGCATATATTCCGCTGGGACGACAGCACATACCTCTAATCCTACCTACCACTGGGGAAGTAGAGGCAAGAAGATTATCGTGAATTTGACACTGATCTGCAGATGGAATGGCGGGCCAGACAGAGGCTACATGGCAAGAAACAAAACCCAGAACAATAGAAATAGTAATAGGAGGAAATCGGCCTCCAGAACTGGGAGAGAGCGCTATAGGGGAGTGCTAAGTTTCTGTGAGACTTTTGTCTAAAAGGATAGATAGCCCTTGTACCTTGAACCTCAGACTGGGAAATGGGCATCTGGTACATTAGCCTCTGAATCTAACATTGGTTCCTAGTGAGATGGGCAAAGTGTGCTCTTACATCTTGCTGTTTAAAGACAATAGGACTTCCTAGTGTAGGGGACTTTTCCTATGTCTCTGACATTCTGCACCCCCAGCCATTGACAGGGCTCTTCAGGCTAAGGCACAGCCAGGCGACAAAACTCTGGATCACACGAAGCAGGTCCGGGGGCTGGAGACAGCTGCTAATGTTCTGGCCTGCTTGTCTGCAGTGACCGGCTGGCCCTCCTGCAAGTCAGGAGGATCCTGCAGCAGCTGGGCCTGGACAGTACGTGTGAAGACAGTATAGTGGTGAAGGAGGTGTGCGGGGCCGTGTCTCGGAGGGCTGCCCAGATGTGCGGTGCCGGCATGGCTGCCATCGTGGAGAAGAGGAGGGAAGACCAGGGCCTGCAGCACTTCAAGGTCACCGTGGGCGTGGATGGCACTCTGTACAAGCTGCACCCACAGTGAGTCCCCGAGATGGGTGTGGGAACCGGGACAAAGGGCAGGCAAGTGGGTGGCCCCGGCTGGACCCACACAGACTCTTCATCTTCACAGCGGGACGATGTGGCTCCACGGGGATGGTGACTGGGCGTGGTAGAGCCCACTGCTGCTGAGGTTGATGAAAGGGCTAGTGTTCCTGCCTCCTGGTTGTCCATGTGAGGCTAGGAGTCAGCCTTTAAACTCCAGCCAGGTCAACAGGGGGTGCGGGGGGGCTCTACCCCTCAGGGTGTGATGCCCGGAGATTAAATGGGCACCACCCAGCAGAAGCCAGGTGGCATAGGACCAGTTTTTGCTTGCTTTGAGCTTTGACTCTTTTTATATAGAATGGAGACAAAAACAAACAAACAAACAAACAAACCATAGTCCTCATAGGATGTTATGAGCCTAAAGTTTAATATCTTCTGTAATGAAAGCTATTACTTGCTTTTAGGGGTAGGAGGGAGGGTTGAGACAGGGTTTCTCTGTGTGACCCTGGCTGTCCTGGAGCTCACTCTGTAGACCTGGCTTGCCCCAAACTCACAGAGATCTGCCTGCCTCTGCCTCCCAAGTGCTGGGGTTAAGCAGTGTGCTACCGCTGCCCAGCAGAAGCTATTGTTTTCTCCAATGCTTCTCATCTTCCTCTGGTGACAAGGAGATGTGGAACAAGATTTTAAAATCCCTGTGGTGCTTGATCTCTGCCTTACAGCTTCTTTTGTTTGTTTGTTTGTTTTTTGTTTTTTTGAGACAGGGTTTCTCTGTGTAGCCCTGGCTGTCCTGGAACTCACTCTGCAGACCAGGCTGGCCTCAAACTCAGAAATCCGCCTGCCTCTGCCTCCCAAGTGCTGGGATTAAAGGCGTGCACCACCACTGCCAGGCTACAGCTTCTTTTCTTTGTCCCTTGTGTGACACACATTTGGGGTTTGGTTTCTACAAATATAGCCTTTTAAATATCTTTACATTTATTTCGTATATATATACATATGCATACATGTGTATCTATGTACATATGTGGATGCATCGGCATTAGCTCTCTTCTATCAGCACATGAGACCCACCCAGGAATCGAACTCAGGTCATCAGGCCTGGTGGCGAGTGCCTCTGAGCCATCTCGCCAGCTCCAAATCTCTTTCTTGAACTAAGATTTGTACAAAGGCTAGAAAGAAACCATAGGTGCTGACACCTCAGGGCAGTGGTGGTGCACGCTTTTGATCCCAGCACTTGAGAGGCAGAGGCAGGGGGACTCTCTTAAGTTTGAGGCCAGCCTGGTCTATAGAGTGAGTTCCAGAACAGTCAGGGCTGACAAAAAGCACTGACAGTTTGATAGAGCCCCATCCCCCACCCCCAACAAAAGCCCTAAAGCTAGGAATGGAGGGAGTCTCCTTAGATTGGTCCTGTGAGAATCCTACACCTAGCACCATACTTGACTCACGGGAGTGGGGGTTTTGCTCTGAAAACTGGGTCACAATGGTATAGTCACTTCAAGGGCTGATGTCCCGTCTTCCACTTTGTCCCAGCTTTTCTCGGATACTGCAGGAGACGGTGAAAGAGCTGGCCCCTCAGTGCGATGTGACATTCATGTTGTCAGAAGATGGCAGTGGGAAGGGAGCAGCTCTGATCACAGCTGTAGCCAAGAGGTTACAGCAGCCACGGAAGGACAACTAGGTGGCCCAGCAGGGTGATGATGACCAGAGACCACCAGACGACCTCCTGGCTGACCTTCCTCTCTCAGTAACTCTAGGCATCCTGGTGCCGGCTTGGCAGTGACACTCGGTGACACCTCTATTTGGCGTACTTTAGCCAAAGATGGGCTGACTTTCAAAATCAAAGGATCTGGTCCCAAAGACTCCTTTTTGGCAAGTCTTTCACTAGAGCTGTGAGCGTTCAGTAGGATCAGGTCTTGGGGTTGCTGGATTAAGCTGGCATTAAGCTACCTCTGGTGGGAGATTGGGCCTGAACCCTTGAGAGGGAGAAAGGCTTAGTGAACTAGGGGATCTAGGTCAACATGGCCTCACCTATCATGTTGGCGTTATAGGCACCGGGGGTTTGGGGGGAACAAGGGCTTTGGCACCCGCATCTCCGAGTGTGGAGGAGTCCACTGCCCTGGAGCCAGGAGGAATCGCACCCACTTCAGGCCACTCTGTGAGCACCTGGGGTGTCATCCCCCATGTGTGTATTGTGGGGTGGGACACCATTGCAGGTACTGTTTTCATTCATGTGACACAGTAGGTGTCGCTGCTGTCTGCATTTGTTTCAAGGACCGTTAGGTATATGAAATACGGTCTGTGAATAAAAGAAACTTGGGTTTCCAGGAACCTTGGCTTGAAGTATTGAGCTTTCTCCCGAGAGGCTTGTTGGCATCTCCATGTCCCATCAAGGGGGAATAAGGGTCTGTAGAGTCTAGTCCAGACTTCCTGCCTACAGAAGATCTGTGGAACCGACTATCCAAATTTCACTTGATTGAAGTCAAGCACTTCCTATGACTGAGCAGTGGTCATGTGACCTGACAGTGCCTGCTCTTGAACTGGTGTCAGCTGGGAGGTGTGTGTGTGTGTGTGTTTGTATGTGCATGTGTCCTTGTGTAGATGTGTGTACATGTGTGCACACATGTAGATATGTGTTCAGGTGTATATTTGGGTGTGTGTACATGTAGATGTGTATTCATGTAGAGATGTGTGTGCATACATGTAGATATATGTTCATGTGTAGGGGTGTGTGTGTGTGTGTGTGTGTGTGTGTGTATGTGGATATGTGTACGTGTATATTCCTGTGCACACATATGTAGGTGTGTATTCATGTGTATGTGTGTCTGTGTGTGTATATGTGTTATGCCATGTGCATGGAGGTCAGAGGACAACCTGTAAGGAGATTGTAAGCTTGCTGCCAAACATATCTTTATTTATTTATTTATTTATTTATTTATTTATTTATTTATTTTGGTTTGGTTTTTTTCAAGACAGGGTTTCTCTGTGTAACTCTGGATGTCCTGGAACTCACTCTGTAGACCAGGCTAGCCTCAAACTCTCGAACTCAGAATCCGCCTGCCTCTGCCTCTGCCTCCATATCTTTTTAAAAAAACTATTATTATTATTATTATTATTATTATTATTGAGACATGTCTTCTGTGTAATCCTGGCCATCCTGGAACTCATTCTGTAGACCAAGCTAACCTCAAACCAAGCTGACTCACAAAAATGCGCCTGCCTCTGCCTCCCGAGCACTGAGATAAAAGGCGTGGACCACCACCAATAATCTGGATATATCTTTTTTTAATTGTCAGAAGGAACCCAGGTCTGTATCACCTTGTTTAAATACTTAAAGGAGGAATATGGTTTTAAAACTTTCTAAGAAGTTTTTCTGTGGGGGAGGTGGGGAGGAATGGCAGCTCATTCTCATGGGAAACAAAGGGAGAAGAATGAGGGGGATGGGCAGCCAGGGCTAGGGCCAGAGGAGGGAACTGAAGGGGCCTCTACAACGCTTTCTGAAACAGTCGGTGAACATGTAGTTCTGTGAACAGGTCCTAGATGACACCATCAACCTTTTCTGTGGTTTAAAGCTGTGCGTCTCTGAGGAAGTGTTACAGGATTTGTGAAATTTATTTTTGTATTTGGATATAATGTTTCTTTGGGGAGGTCTTTTCCTTCCCCCACTATTTCCCCTCCTCAAAAAAGATTTATTTTTATGTTATGCATATGAATGTTTTGCACGCATGTGTGACTGTACACCATGTGCATGCCTGGTACTTACAAGGCCAGAAGCGAGCATCAGATCCCCAGAAACTACAGATGGTTGTGAGCTGCCATGTGGGTACTGGGGATGAAATTTGTGCTCTATGGAAGAGCAGCTACTGGTCTTAGCCAGAGCTGTCTTTCCAGTCCCTTCCTCTGGGTTTTTTTTTTTTTTTTTTTTTTTTTTTTTTTTTTTTTTTTTTTTTTTTGGTTTTTCACGACAGGGTTTCTCTGTGTAGCCCTGGCTGTCCTGGAACTCACTCTGTAGACCAGGCTGGCCTCGAACTCAGAAATCCGCCTGCCTCTGCCTCCCAAGTGCTGGGATTAGAGGTGTGCACCACCACTGCCCGGTCTTCCTTTGGTTTTTAAGTTTTCACATTTTTGTGTGTACATGCATGCGTATGTACGTATATGTGTATGCATGTGCACGTATGTATGTGTGTATAGGTTGGAGAGCATCTTTCTGGAATCAATTTTCTTTTTTACCATGTAGGCTCTGGGACTGAACTCAGGTTCAGCTTAGTGGTGAGTACTCCTAATGGCTGAGCTCCCTCACGGTCACTTCCTGTTGCCTTTCTGAGACAGTCAAGGTTGTCCTGGAACTGTGTTCTCCCATGTCTGCCTCCTGATGGTTTGCCTCCCAACCTTCCTGGGCCCTGAAGAAATCTCACCAGGCTTTGTCGGTTATTTTCTAGTGCATTTGTTTTTATTTTACACACTGAATGTACGATGGTGTCGGATCCCCTGGAACAGGAGTTACAGACAGCTGTGAACCACCGCGTGGTTGCTGGGAATTAACCTGTATCTTCTGGAAGACCAGCCAGTGCTCTAACTGCTGAGCCATCTCCCCAGCCCATGAGGCTTTGTCTTTATTAGCTGGGAACCTAGCTGTCCTTGTAACCTCTCCTCAGTTCTCCTTCCTGGGTACCACACCTTCAACTCTCTATCCCACTCCCCTCTGAGTCTGCAGCATCCTTTTGGGATAGATGACCTGGCCCATAGGTTTAGCTTGCTGTACCATTATGGTCTCTCAGCACATGTCAGCAGGTTTGAGGAGGTTATCCAGCCTTCTTGTCTAGTTCTGATCTCTTATAAAGAAAAAGAGTCCCAAGGTATCTAGGTCCCCTTAGCCACTGTAACCAGTTGATGACATCATAGAGTTTGAACCGGAACAGGAACTCCAGGGAGGGCAAACATCCATTTTATTACCGAAGGAGTCCCTGAAACACCTGGGACCATGGAGGGCCCCCCTCTTCTCAAGACTTGCTAGGTTAGACCAGTAACTGCATCAAGGTAAACTGTCTTTGGGAGAACTTCTTTAGAAGACAAACTGGGGATGTAACTCCATCGGCAAAGAACCTGCCTAGCTTGTACAAAGTCATGGCTTTGGTCCCTAGCACCGTATAAACTCAGAATGGTGATAATTGTCCTCAAATTCCAGCCCTCAGGAGGAGAATTCAAGGTCATCCTTGGCTATAAATGAATTAAAAATCAGCTTCGATACATATAATCCTATTCCATATAAAATGAAAATAGTCTTGGCCTTGTGGAGACAGAAGTAGGTAGATCTCTGTGAATTTGAGGCCAGCCTAGGCTACGTAACAAGGTTCAGTCTCAGCAGTCAAAAAGAAGAGTGTTATTTTCTGCATTTTAGAGCCCTGTACTTCCTTTCTCTTGGTGCCCTTTATAGAACGAGCTGATAGGTAAAAATGTGAGAGGTAGGTTTCTCCATCACCTGGTTTTCCAGAACAAGTGGCCTCATTCACTGTCTCGTTCAGAAACAATTCGCTTCTGTCCACGGGCAAGAAAGGATCTCACTGGGAATGAGGGCTGGGTTCTCCTTATCCGTGCTCCTGGTGGTCCCCAGAGCCGGCTGCGGCAGTGGGCGGGGCGCAGCCTCATTCTCAGAAGAAACCGGTGAGTGAAGGGAGCCTGGCAAATGAATGAATTCACGGCTTCTGTCTAACTCTCGCCATTCATCTGTCTCACCCAGTGGGACCCAAGCTTTACACACACAGTAGGTCCTCTATAGGTGATGGATTAACTGGTGTCGAGTCTTATCGTAGGCATTGAAGACCCAAGAGAATATGATGATGTCATTGTGCCGTGTTAGAGTTCACAGGAAAGAGAAAAGCAAGTTTGTATCCGTAAGGCAACGTAAGAAAGAAGGACCAGGTTGAGACAGAGGGCAACCGTCTTCCTTTAGATCTGCGGAGTGTGTGCCCTGTGCACATGTGCACCATGGGCTGTTGGATCTGTGGGTATAATCACAGGGAAGCAGCAGAAGGAGAAAAACATTGTGTTAATAGTATCTGGTATAGGCAGCCACAGTTTGTCTGTGAAAGGAAATTAGTTGTTAATTAAAAGCTGAAAGATGGTTATCAGCATGTTGATTTAACCTGTGGAAGTAAATTTAGATGACTTTCGAACCTTGAAGAAATTTTAAAAGTTGAAGAAAGTGTTGGATTAGAGAGAAAAGGAAATATTAAAACAAAAGGCGAAAAATTTTTGGTTGAAAAGCACAAACGTTACTGTAGGTATCCCTGTTTGGGGATACCTATTAATGAAGGGTTTAAAAGCAGTGGGGGGGGGGCTGCTAGAAGCCAGGGCATTCCCCCCTTTGTTTTTCTTAGAGAAAGAAAAGAAAGGCCAACTTTGAAGAAAAGCTCAAAGCAAGAAACATAGGAGCTTGATCTGAGCCCTGGGAGGAAGACACCTAGATTCAGGCATGGAGCCAGTAGCTCCTGGGAGAAGCTGGCAGGCAGCTCTCTGGTGCTTTCAATTGTGAGAAAGATGGAGGGGAAGGGGAAAACCTCTGCTGGCAGGCAGAGCACGGGAGATTGTTTGGGGGAGGGGTAAAGAATGGAGATTAAGGAGTCTCCGCCATCTTGTAGAGAACACATGGAGAGAGAAACCTAGTCTTTTGAACTAGGCAGGAGTTAGACTGTAGTTAACAATTAGAGAAAAGATGTTAGCCAGGAACAGGAGAAGGAGAGAGAGTGGAGGTGGAGTATGGATGGACAGACATGTAACTCACGGACATGTAACTCACGGTTCTCGCAGGCACCAGTGGGGAGAGCTTTTGGAGCTGGCTCTGTACACATTGTCCACCACTAACGGGCTTGGGAGCTTGCGGGCGTGAGGTTGTCCACGTCTCCTGTCTGGAGCAGATGTCTCAGGGAGGCGGAGATCACCGCAGTGGAGCAGAAGCGGGCGCAGAAAGCTTGGTACTCGGGCAGGAATGAACTCAGCCAGATTTCAGCGGGCGTGGGTGCAAGACTCTTGAATCTCTGCTCTGGGCCCTAAACGCCAGGGAGGGAGAATGCAGCAGGGCAGAGATTGTGGGGGCGCGTGGCTGTGCTTGGACGAGCCAGCGAGCTGATATTGGCCTCTATTCTGTGGGTCTATGGACGCATAGCAGAATAGAGGCAAGGGAATGCACGGGGTGCATTGAGAAAACAAGAGGAGTCTAGACACCGCGCCCTGTTGGAAGTGGCTTGTTCATTCTTGAAGTCCGTGGGTGTCGTGCCCCACATTGGGCGCCAGCTGTGGTTCAAAACTCGTGCGGGGTGCAGGCACGGGTGCAGCTGCGCCTCGGTCACAGCCGAGGCAGTCCTCAGAGCTGCAGCTCAGGTCTCCCGAGTGCTACAGCAGTGGTCCCAGATGATCTCACAAGCACGTGGGTCAGGGCATGTGCCCGTCCCAGGGATCGTGGTTACAGAGGAGAGAGAGAGTCCTGCGGATGGCTGGGACAGGGAGAGCGGGGGCCCAGCATGTCAGCAGCCACGGCTGAGTCCCCAGGGCTGCCCTCGAAGGCGGACCGCTGTTGTAGGGGAGAGTGTTCTGCGGATTGCTGGAGCAGGGAGAGTGTCCTGTGGACGGCTGCAGCAGGGAGCGCAGGGAGGGCGGGAAGGCTTTCTCCTGCGTGAGTTTCCCACTTACACAAAGAGAGTCCAGAGTCCCAGGAGACATATGGAATTGAAGACATGGAGATTTTATTGACCATAGTGATGCATCTGAATGGTGGTGTTCTCCCACAAAATGTCAGGAGGGGCTCCCTTATATTGGGGAGAGGGGAAAAAGGAGGGGCTAGGGCCTTTAGGTAATATGTAAATCTTGAGGCAGAGACCTGTTTCCCCGCCCTCTACCTGTGCCTTATATGACCCACTGCATGTTACATGGAGACCTTGTGTTAGGTCTCTGAGTTCTGGGGGCGTGGTCAAACACCCAGAATTTCTACAGCCCCACAATGGACCATTGGGTAAGGGCCTGAAAGGTATCTTTTCTGAGAAAAGGGTTAAGTGTGTGAAATGCATAAGATTACTGAGGGTATTATAGAATGGTTTTTAGGAAGAGATGCTAAGGCTGGGGAGGCATGCCCATAATTCTCACGCTTGAGAGGCTGAGGCAAGGGTCACAGGTTCAAGGTTAGTCTGAGCCACATAGAGAGTCTAGCCTAGACTACATAGTGAGCATCTTTCTCAAACTCCTACTATACCTGACCAAAAGGAGAAAGTGGCAATAGTCATACATATAATTATTAATTAATCGTATAACAAGCACCAACAGAACCTAAGAGCAATCATAGTTTTGAAGCTCTCATGAGTGTAAACCCCATTTTGAGACATTTACAACAATCTCAATAAAAAATATCTGAAGCTTCTGGGCCAATGTGATGGCTCAGTGGGTTAAGGCACTGTGGCTAAGCTTGGCCACCTGAACTTGATCCCCGAGACCCACATGGTGGAAGAAGAGAACTGACCCCAAAAGTTGTCCTCTGACCTCCACATGCATGAAGGGACATTGCTACCCACCCCATAAACATAAAATTAAAATTAAAAAACTCTATAGTTTCTATTTACAACGAAGGTACGGCTCCCATAGACACCACTGTGGTTCCTGCCTCTAGAAACATTTAGAAATTCCTCTTCATCTGTGATAGTTCACAGTGTAAGATGTATTCCTTTATATTTCTTGCTAGTGGTCTAAGTTCTTCATTTTTGCAGGCTATGAGGAATGTGTGCTATTTTATTCAAATAGCTTCAACCTCTGTCTTCTTGTCTTCCTGGTGTCCAATATTGGCCCTTCTGCTTCTGCCTTCCCTGCTGTCTAACCTTAAATTCTTGTATTTATTTTGCCTTCTTGTCCTCTTACTGGGAGCTGGTGGAACCTTCCAGCTCCTTCCTGGGTCTTAATTCTAATCAATGGTTATCTATCTATCCCGTGTTTGATCTTCTATAGTCTAAATGATATCGTTTACAATATTAACAATTCTTTAAAAATTTCATCCAGTATATTTCAACCCTCTTCATTCCAACTGGGAGTTCATGAGCACAGTGGCTCTGTAAACAGTATCTTTTAAAGAAAACTTTCCGAAGCCAAGTAGAGTGATCCACATCTGTAATCTTGGTACTTAGAAAACAGAGGCAGGGGACTCAGGTGTTCAAAGCCAGCCTCAGGTAAAGAGTGAGTTTGACACCATCCTGGGCTACATGAGACTCTGTCTCAAAAAAAAAAATTTTTTTAAAAAGTTAAAATTTGAAGTCTAACTTATTATTCTGTGTTTTCATATTCTATCCAAAAGAAGAAAAAAGTCATCAAAATATGATTCCATGTTTATATTATTTTTCAATGAGCCATTTCTTATGTTCTTATTATTTCTCGGTGACCTCTTTTATGTATCCCACAAACGCTATTTCTAGTTCTTTCTCTGACTTCAGCTTTTACTTTGCATATACACCTTCCTCCCCACTCTCTCAAGTGTCTCTGCCGTCCCTCTCTGACACCCTTGGTCGGCCTGCGCTGATTTCTGCTGGAAGTCACATGTTTCCCAGCTTGTTGACATTCTTTTCGGGTAGCTTTCTTCCTCGGATGTCTGGTGACTTTTGTCCTGTAAGCTTTTCACCCACGAGTCACCCACTGCTCTATCCTGGAATGTTCTGGGTCAGGGCTACTTTAGTCTGAGTCATTCTGATGAAATGAGAAAGGAGAGGTAACCTTGAAAGCAGAGTCCTAGGCACCCCAAGTCCTCAGGGAAGCCCTCCTGCCAGCCCTCCTAGCCTTGTCTACTTGACATGAATTAGAGCCATTCAGGAGGAAGAAACGTCAACTGAGGAATTGCTTCTGTCGAGTGGGCTGGTAGACAGGTCTGCAGGGCCTTGTCTTTATTAATGGTTGACATGAGGACCCAGATCACTGTGGGAAGAGCCACCCCTGGGCTGCTGGTCTTTGATAGTATAAGAATGCCAGATGAGCAAGCCAGGATGCAGCATCCGTCCCAGATCTTTTCAGTCCTTGCCTTGACTTCCTGCTAACTTCCCTTGATGGAGTAGTGATGGACCATGTCCTGAATGTAAGCCAGATAAGCCCCTGCCTCCTCACCCCAAGTTGCTTTAGGTCATGGTGTCTATCACAGAGATATAAAGCCAACTGGGACAAGCCTCAGGACCCTGGGCAGGCTTTTAGGAGTTGGCTGTCAATGTGTTTGGAATCAGTAGCAATGGGAGGGTATATCACTGTTAAGGCTGCCCAACCTGAGGGGCTGATAAGTGAGTGGGCCAGCCTCTGCAAGCCTACTAGGTTTCTCAGCTCGATGCCTACCAGAGCCTCCCTGTGCTCAGCACCCACCCACTGACACCTGTGCTGGCCTTGAAGCCTGAAGGTTCTCTCAACAGGAAAGGGACAGACAGTAATTGTCTCGGGTCCCTCATACAGAGATGCAGAGTTAATTCACTGTGGAGATGAGGGCATGCTAGACTATCACTGTCTGCCGAGCGTAGGATACACCCCCCCCCCCAGCCCAGAAGCAAAATTTCAATCTACTGCCATGATTTTTTACCTGCAAAAAAAGACCATTTTGTAGGGTGCAATTGGTTCACAGAGAGGGGACTTTATTTTACACATTGTCCTCTTTGGCTTGATAATAAGCCTTACTATCAAACACACACACACACACACACACACACACCTGCACATATGTAGCAGATGTGCAGCTTGGTCTTCACGTGGGCCCCCCAACAACTGGCGTGGGCACTGTCCCGGACTCTATTGCTTACCCATGGATCCGTCCCCCTAACTTCCTTGTCTGTCCTCAGTGGGAGAGGATACTCCTAACCCTGTAGTGACTTGATGTGTCAGGGTGGAGTAATACCCAGAGGGGGCTCCTCCTCCTCAGATGAGGAGGGAAGGAGGGATGAGGGAGGATCTGTGTGATGGGGTAGTAGGAGGAAGAGGGGGGGCTGATACTGGGTTATAAAGTGAATTTTTAAAAAGTTTAAAAAAACCTCTATTTTTCTTATCAAAACAGCATGGCTAACCATTAGGGTGCGTGCTAACTATTTTGCATTTATATAACCCCTTATAAGTAGAGATATAACCCTGGTTTTTTTTGTTTTTGTTTTTGTGTTTTTTGTTTTTTTTGGTTTTTCGAGACAGGGTTTCTCTTTGTAGTCCTGGCTGTCCTGGAACTCACTCTGTAGACCAGGCTGGCCTCGAACTCAGAAATCCGCCTGCCTCTGCCTCCCAAGTACTGGGATTAAAGGCGTGTGCCACCACAGCCCGGCGAGATACAACCCTGTTTTCCAGGTATCTCAATACTGATGGAAATCATTTACGTTATAGTTAACTGTACAGAGGAATAGTGGACACTCGGGTGAGCCTGGTACAGGCTTAAAGCAGACAGCACATGGACAGTTCCCAGGGAACCAACAGGTCATTCATTCACGCCCCAGGTCAGATCCAGCTTCTTCTTGGAGCCAACCCCACCGCCAGTCTGACACCCAGAACACCCGTCACTCACATCAAGGCTGCCTTGAGTATTTTGTCTTTAATCTGCTTTGTGTGAAGTTCCGTGAGGGCCTCGTGGTTCTGTTCTGTCCGTCTTCTGACTTCTCACAGCCTTTCCCTGGGACCCAGATAGCAACCGCAACTGATGCTGAGCCAGATCAGAAATCCACCTTCTCTGTCCAAGACAAATGAAGCGACATCAGTCTCTGGCCTTGATTGTAGTCTGTCTTGGTCTCCGAGTGTGCTTCTGAGCTCAGGGAGTGCCTGAGGGTAAGGCACTGGACCGCCCTGGGATGAAAGCTTGGATCTGAACTGTTAGACAGTGTCTGGGATTGTGCACAAAAGAGAATTGAATTGTAGATCAGCTGGGCAGCCAGTGAGACAGTCGCAGGCCTCTGGGGCTGGCCGCCTGTGGGAGCGCATAGCTGGCATTTTTTTTTTTTAAATCGTGAGATTAGGAAGTCTTTTGCTTCCTCTGCGAAGCACTTGAATTCAATGACTTGAGGTAGGATGAGAGGTTTTGGTTTTGCTTTGTCTTGGTAAAAGCAAAGCAGATTTGGCTTGACTGGTCCAAGGCCCTGGAGAGATGAGGGCTCCGTCTGGTGCTGGATGGAGCAAGTTTGAGAGCAGGTGGTCACCTGTGACGGCAAGAGCACAGAAGAAGCCGTGACAGCAGTTTTGGAAGAGGGGGGCTCCTACTGGACTCTCCAGACACCGTCTTGATTGGAGAAGCCTCCAAGCCCTGTTTCATAGTAAGTTCTGAGGTTTGCCTCTGGCCGGTGCTATATCAGGAACGCTTAAGGCAGTGGTTCTCAACCTGTGGGTCTCAAGGTCTTTTTCATGGAACGAAAGACCCCTTCACAGGGGGTCACATATCAGATAGCCTGCAGGTATTTATGTGACGATTCTTAACAGTAGCAAAATGACAGCAACGAAAATGGTTTTACAGTTGGGGGTCACCCCAACATTAGAGACTGCTGCAGCATTAGGAAGGTTGAGAACCACTGCCTTAGCGGGCTGGCATCTCCTCCAGAGGGTGGCACCCAGAGAGTCCCCACAGGGCTGCCACTGAGATGGTGAAGCCAAGAGGGAGGCCTGCCCTGGGAATCTTAGGGAGCTTCAGGCAGGCTCTCTCTGGCATGAGATATGCGTCTCTCCACCTCCGGCTCATGTCTAAGATGATGTCCAGGCAGGTCCAATGAGATGGCCATGTGGGTAAGCATGCTTGCAGACAAGCCTGGCGACCTGAGTTTGATCCCTGGAGCCCACATGGTAGAAGGAGAGAGCCCACTCCCACAAGTTGTCTTTTGACTTTCCCGTGTACACTGTGTGCAAGTGTGTACACATGTACGTACATGTGTAAGTATGCTCACATATGTACATGCATGTGCATGTGTGCTCACATCACATACTTGTGAGCGCACACATACACACACACACACACACACACACACACAAATGCCAAAGAAAATTAAATTTACAAACTCTCCTTGAGGCCAGGTCTTGGTGGCACTCCTTTGATCCCAGCACTTGGGAGGCAGAGGCAGGCAGATCTTTCTAAGTTCGAGGACAGCCTGGTCTACAGAGTAAGTTCCAGGATAGCCAGGGCTAACCAGAGAAACCCTGTCTTTGTCTTGAAAAAAAAAATCTCCTTGACTTACCCTTGCATGTGGTCCTGACATCTTTTTATTCTATTCTGCTGTCTCCATGCTGTGTCTGTACTGCAGATTCGGGGGGCAGAAGACAATTTGAATACATTCTCTCCTTCCACCACGTGAGTTCTGAGCTCTTTATCTGCTGGGCCATCTTGGCAACCCTAGAGAGACATTTTTTTAAAGATTTTTAAAAAAAAATGTTATGTGTTGGGGTGTTTTGCCTTCATATATGTCCATATACTATATGCGTGCAGTATCTGTGCAGGTCAGAGAAGAGTGGGTTTTTGTTTTTGTTTTGTTTTTGTTTTAATCAGGGTTCACCTGGCTCCTGCCTCAAAGGCCTCTGAGGAAAACTTTGGCCCAGTTCCAGTTGCCTCCTCCAGGAAGCCTTGCAGGATTAGCGTGGGGCTCCCTAGTCTCTTCACGACAGCTACCACTTGTAGCTGGTCCCTGTGGCTTATGGGATTTCTTTGCCTCTCTCCTGCAGGCTGTAAGCTCTATGAAAACGTGACTTTAGAAAAGCAGGTAAGTGGAGAGGCTGGAGAAGAATGAGGTCACCCCCAGACCAGTGTAGAACAGAATGAGATAACCGTAGCTCTTGTCCCCACTGAGCAGGGGGTGGTGGGGGGGACAAGCCAGAAGCAGGAAGGAGGCGACCGAGACACTCACTAGAGCATCTGGTTCACCTGACTCCCTGAGCGCGCGCTCTCTCTCTCTCTCTCTCTCTCTCTCTCTCTCTCTCTCTCTTTCTGTCTCTCTCTCTTACCAACCATGGCTTTACGGCTCCATTATGTCCATTAACCCAGGCACTTAAAAAAAAAAAACAAAACAAAGCAACCCATCTTTGTGTGAGCGGTTGAAGTGGGGACCACACATGTCTGGGCCATGGGCAGAGGTCAGAGTACAGTCTCAGCCCTCATCCCTCATCTCATTTGTCACTGTGTACTGCAGGCCAGGTGGCCCAGGGACTCCTGGGTCTTCTTGTATCTTGGTTTCCATCCCACCGTGGGACACTGTGATAGGAGACAGTCACTATTGTGTGGGTCTTTTACAGGGGCCCTGGGGATCCCAACCTGGTCCTAATGCTTATGTGATAACGGCTTAGCCACCTCCCCAGCCCAAACCAGAACATCCCTTTACACACTTTGGGGACTGGGAAATGTAGCTTGATTGGTACAGTGCTTGGCTGCATGCACAAAGCCCTCATATATTTGTTGTCCAGCATGTGGGAGGTAGAGGCAGGATGAACCTAAGTTCAAGGTCATTCTTGATGGCATAGTGAGTTCAAGGCCACACTGGTTGTCTTGGTCACTGTTTTATTGCTGTGAAGAGACACCATGACTAAGAAAATACTTAGAAAAGAAAACGTTTGATTGAGGTTAGTTTACAGTTTCCGGGGTAAGTCCATTATTATCATGGCAGAGGGCACAGCAGCATGCAGGCATGGTGATGAGCTGAGAGCATTCTGGAAGGAGAGAGAGAGAGAGAGAGAGAGAGAGAGAGAGAGAGAGAGCGCTAGCTTTTGGGCTTGGGCCTGGCATGGGCTTTTAAAACCTCAAAGGCACCTCTAGGGATATCTTTCCTCCAATAAGGCCACACCTCCTAATCCTTCTAATCCTTTCAAATGGCATCACTCCCTGGTGACAAAGCATTCATCTATATGAGCCTCTGGGGTCTGCTCTTATTCAAACCACCACATTCTGCTCTCTGGCCCCCATAGGCTTGTAGCCATAACATAATGAAAACTGCATCCAGTTCAACTTCAAAAGCCCCCATAGTCTATCACAGTCTCAACCAGGTTTAAAGGTTCGAAGTTCAAAGTCTTTCCTGAGACTCATGGCGATCTCTTAACTGTAAGCCCCAGTAAAATAAAAAAGCAGGTCATATACTTCCAACATACAACGGCACAGGAAATACATTACCGTTTTGAAAGAGAAGAAAGGGAACATGGTGAGGAAATACTGGATCAAAGCAAGACAGAAAAAAAACCCAGCTTTAAATTCTGCGTCTCCATGTTGGATGTCAATGCGCTTTCAGCTTTGTTGACTTTACTACTTCTCTGTCTTGGGCTATTTTCATTCTGTTAGCAGCTTTTGTTGGCAGATGTCTCCTGGCTCTGGCATCTCCAACATCTTGGGGTCTCCAAGGCAATCCAGGATTCACCTTCACAGCTTCCCACAATGCCTCTCTGGGCCTCCATGCAGGGACACCCCTGACACATGACTGGCCTCAGGAATTTTCCTTGCTCTTGAAGGGAGATTCCACAACCCTTTCTTCTCTCTTTGATGCTAAAGCGAGAACCACATGGCTGAAGCTGCCAAGTTCTGCTGCTTGCTAGGGTTGGAACGTGGACCCATTGTTCAATTCTTCATCAGAGTTCTGCTGTTGATGGTTTCCTTCAGTGCCTAAGCTTTTCCAAATTCCTTTTCACAGGTTGGAAACTTAGCTAGGTGGGGTCTTGCCTGAGGTCACCACGCCCTTCATTCTATTTCCATCCATTGGGCTTTTCATTAAACTTATTTCTTCACACACTAGACTCCATTATATTTCCTGGTGGTCCTTTTTCTCCTCAAACTGTACATTTTGTATTCTCTCTGTCTGGCTTGCTCCTTTTCACGATAGATCTGCATAGTGACCACTGATAACGACGTGACAGAATCAACACTAGGCTGTATTGAAATCTCCTCTGCCAATACCATTCATTCAACCCCTCCCCCTCCCCACCACACCCTCTGCTTCAATCTAGCCGCAGGCAGATTTTGAGGACAAGGTCAAAAAGGATCTTCATCCTTACCCAAAATATCACAAAGCCACTAATATTCTTCCCCTCTGAAACCTCTTGAGCTGGGTCCACACTGTTCTACTATTTTTGTTCCTTCTTGGATGTCCCCGTCCCCTTACAAGCATGGTCAGGCCTGTCGCAGCAATACCCCACTCCCTGGTACCAACTTCTGTCTTGGTCACCATTCTATTGCTGTGAAGAGACAAGACCAGGGCAACTCTTATAAAATGAAGCATTTAACTGAGGGCTTGTTTACAGTTTGAGGCTTAGTCCATTATCGTTGAAAAAGAAATAGAAAAGGAAAGAACATGGCTGTTCTAGATATGGTGGAGGAGAAAGCTTACTGTAGATCAAAGGGAGAGTATGGGCAGAGGCAGAGACATCTGGGAGGGTCCAGAGTGGGCATGACCAGACTGAGCTGGACCATGTGGGGAGAGGGGAAGGAAAAAAGGACAGAGTGAGAGGGAAACCAGGTGCAGCAGCTGAAAGAGCAAAAATCCCAAAGGAGCTGGTAACCAAGATGGCTGGATTACATAAAGAAGAGCCTCTAGGGGGAAGAGCAGCCCAGCCCCTAGACTGGAGAATTTGGGGATGGGGTAGGGGACAGGATATGCCAGCCATACCCTATAACAGGTAGGGCCAGAGGGATACTGGGAGAACATGGTGGCTCAGCCATTTGTCCCAGGGTTTCAGACTTAACAGCAGGAAGTATGGGGGCACTAGGCAGGGATGGTGTTGAAGACCTAGCTGAGAGCAACAACCTGATCCATGAGCACAGAGAGAGGCGGGGACAAGGACAGAGAGAACCTAGGCTGA
>NW_021604714.1:3489266-3498249 GCF_004785775.1 Grammomys surdaster | reverse complement strand
GCTGAGCACAGAGAGAGGCGGGGACAAGGACAGAGAGAACCTAGGCTTTCAAAACCTCAAAGCCCACCCCTAGTGACATACTTCCTCCAACAAGACCACATTTCTTACTCCTTCTAACCTTTCCAAAGAGTGACTAAGCATTCAAATATATGAGCCCATCAGGGACATTCTTATTCAGAGCACCACACTGGGCTACATAAGATTCCCCATCTCAAAACGGACAAATACAAATAACACCTCAGTAAGTATTATTTGCTCTGAGCTTCTCACCAGCTCTGAGCCTCAGTCACTGCACCCCTTGAAGGAAGAATGAGAGAGGAAGGGACTGAGTTCTTTCATGAACAAGTGGATTCATTTCTCTGAGTTCCATCTTCCCCATGGGAGGGATCCTCGAGTCCCCACGGTACTGAGAAGCTTCCAGGCAGCCATGGAAGCCATCCTTAGTGTGGTCCCTGGCATCCCTTATTGTCACCTTCATGGTTAATATCATCGTCAACATTGTCCCTACTCTCTTAAAAATCTCAAGATTTTTGTGAGGCTCCAGTAGAACAGGTGACCTGGTGTCTATCCAGGTATAGTGGATATGTTATATTGTCTACTCTGTGAATGTAAGGATGTCAAGATCTGGAGGGGACAGAGGGCAAGGCCCACATGATGCCCAGGACCGATGCTTTCCTTTCCATAGGATGCTGAGTGCCCCAACCTGACTCTTCTGTCTCTTTCTGTTCTCAGGACTCCAACCCACCAGCTAAAGACCGGTCCTCAGACACCTGGGAAGGTAGAATTCACTCTGGTCCCACGTACTTTTCCATCAAGAACCCAGTCACCCTGCAAGGAAGGCAAATGCTGTCCTTTGGGGAAAATGGAAGTGAACTCAAGTGAGGATTGTCAGAGGCGATTCAGGTTCTCCTAAGGCAAGTGCATGGGGACCCGGGCTCGGACCGTACACCACAGTGGGTTTTAAAAGCTCCTGTGACCTTCTGCCTCAGTCAGCTTCCTGGGTTCAATAAGATGAATCGAGAGAGACCCAAACCTCAGCTTTTTAACCCATACATTCCACTGAGGCTGCCTGGAAAGGGACACTTTCCCAGGGCGACAGAGTAATTTGAAAGGAACTTACCTCACTACGGTTAAATATCTGGCACGATGAGGCTAATGCCATTTTTATATTAATTTTGATAGGTAGATACTGTGCAGACATTGATCACAAGTAGACATCCTGGGAAAATCCCCCATGTCTTGGTTAGGGTTTTACTGCTGTGAACAGACACCATGACCAAGGCAATTCTTATACAGGACAACATTTAATTGGGGCTGGCTTACAGGTTCAGAAGTTCAGTCCATTATCATCAAGTCAGGAAGCATGACAGCGTCCAGGCAGATGTGGTTCTGGAGAAGGAGCTGAGAGTTCTATACCTTGATCCACAGGCAGCCAGAAGGAGACTGTGTGCCACACTGGGCTGAGCTTGAGCATAGGAGACCTCAAAGCCCGCCCCCACAGTGACACACTTCCTCCAACAAGGCCACACCCACTCCAACAAGGCCACACCTCCTAATAGTGCCACTCTCTATGGGCCAAGCCTTCAAACACAAGTCTATGGGGGTCACACCTATTCAAACCACCACACCCCAGTACCCATTTGCTCTTTTTTTGTGTGTGTGTGTGTTGTATGTGAATGTTTCTGTGTGTGCAGGTGCATATGTATGCCTGAGTGTATGTGTGTGCATGTGTGCGTGCATGCATGCATGCATGTGTGTGTGTGTGTGTGTGTGTGTGTAGGCCCAAAGACAACCTCAGGTATTATTCTTTAGAAGCCATCTACTTTATGTTTTGAGAGAGTTTCTCCCTGGGATCTGAGCTCACGAGTCAGGCGAGGCTGGCTGGTCAGTAAACCCCAGGGATCTACCTGCTTCTGCCTCTCCAGCTCTGACTTTGCAAGCGTGGGCTATCATGCCTGGCTCTTTTTCCTTGAGTCCTGGAGATCAAAGTGCTGTCATCTGTTTGCAAGGCAAACATTTTACCAACTGTCTCCTTAGCTGCTCTCCTAGCTGACTTCAGAGATAGTATCTAACTATGTAATCTGGGCTGTTCTCAGATCCACCATCCTCCTGCCTCTGCCTCTTTGCTGGTATGTACTACCGCCTGGTTTGTCTTTCCCTGGCAGGTCAGTGTCTTAGTCCCCTCCCCCCCCTTACTGTGATAGACTACACTGACAAAAGCAACTTAAAAGGAAAAATGGCTCACTTTGGCTCACGGTTCAGGCAAGGGCATTGCTGTAGCAGGAGCCTGAAGCAGCTGGTCACATCCCATCTGCAATCAGGAAGCAGAAGCCAATAAATGCGTGCTGCTCTTAGCTTGATTTCTCCGTTTTATACAGTCCAGGATCCACACCAGGACCTGCCCACAGTTCAGATGAGTCTTCCCATATCCATTCATTTATGACCGTCCTCCATAGGCATGCCCAGAAGCCTGTCTCTCTGGTGCTTCTGGATCCTTCCAACTTGACAATTAACACTCAGTGTCTGCCCTGACGCAGTGCAGTAGAGGGACAAAGAGACAAAAGACTGTGACAGTGAGTGGCAAGTCGGGGTGGCACAGACCTATAACCCCAGACACTCGCAAAGCTGAGGTAGGACTGAGGAGAGTCAAGGACTGGTATATGGAACAAGTCCAAGGCCAATTTAGGGAGACCCTGTCTTAAACATTTAAATGAATGAAAAATAAATAAATAAATAAATAAATAAATAAATAAGGAAGTAAAATTATGCTTGGGTTTATAGCTTAGTTGTGGATAACTTTTCTAGCTGGTTGAGGTCCTACGTTCAGTCCTTAGTACCTGACAGGGTTGGAGAGTTGGGGTGAATAGAATATCAACAGGACATGATAGGGTGTGGCAAGCCAGAGATAGGTCTCCAGACCCCTTTCAGATCTCAGTCTTGTTATGTAATATGTCTGAGCTTGGGAAACTGACCTCCGGGGGAGACAGTACAAGGATTGCTGTGAAGGAATACTTCAGCTCTCTCTGTTAGTTAGTGAGAGCAGGTTCCCAACACAAGGGAAGCCAGAGCTGGCAAGGAATGAGGAGCCCGGTCACCAGCAAACCTAGAATGGACCGTGGGCTTTGTTCTAACTGGCACGGTGAGAAATCAGAAGTGTCAGATTCACCTCCTGATCCAAGAAATGAAACTTCTCATCTAAAACTCATAACGGTGCCTGGGCCAGAATTTTTGGGAAGGTACACACTTGACTTATACAGTTGTTTTTGATTCTGTTGCAAGGAAGATAGTTCTAGACACCCTCACAGTCCCAGAGAGGACCCGGGGCTTGTACGGCACTTGAAGTCATGGAGAATGTCCACACCCAACAGGAACTGCCCACACAGATGGAACCGCACAGCACAGCTCAGTCCAAGCTGCCAGCATGGCGGGCCACAGATACACTCCTTATTTCTGCCTAAGCTCTGAACTAAGCAATCTCCTAGGGGAACCTACCATCAAGGAGCCTCCAACAGATCCCCAGAGCTCCTTCCCCTCCCCCGCTCATCTCCTGGGTAACAGTTGGTGGTTGGCAGAGGATGATAGGGGACCAAGCAGCATCTTCTAGCTTCCCCGTCAGCTGCACCAATGGGATGGGGAACAACCCTTCCCTCTAGGATGCTGCATGGTTCAGGACAGACTGGGGAAGCTGCCCCCGAGCCACAAAGGCAGTCAGGTGTGTATGTGTGTGGTGGGGGTGTGTCTCTGTTTATAAGCCTGTCTGGTAGAGAAAAGAGGGCATTTTCTCATACTGACAAAGCTAAACCATACACAATGCTGGATGTGCTCATGCCTGTAATCCCAGCACTTTGGAGGCTGAGGCAGGAGAATTGTCCTGAGTTTGACACTATTATGGTTTACATAGTAAGTTCCAGGCCAGTCTGAACTACAGAGTAAAATACTCAAAAACAAAACAATAAATGACAAAAACTCATAAATTATGCCCAGCGTGGTGGTACCATTGTCTTGGCACTAGGAGGCTAAGGCACAAGAATTGCCATGAGATCTGGGCCAGCACATGCTCATGGGTTTGGCTCAGTCTCTTCTCTGGTTTGGGTTGGCTACTGGGTCTCATCAGCACAGGCTGCTGGAGCCTTTGAGGCCACAGCAGTACCTCTGTGGAGAAAAGCTGACGTGAGGACCGGAGAAAGCTTCACTGAGAGCTGGTCTACAGAGAAAGTTCCAGAATAGCCAGGGCTGCACAGAGAAACCCTGTCTCCAAAACCAATCAACCAACCAAACAACCAAACATGCAAAGTTCCTTCACTGCTTTAACGCTTACCTAAGTAGGCAGAGCCTCCACTTGGGCTTCTCACAGCCTGTCCAATCAGTCCACAAATGACAGGGAACATCACTAGGTATGAACCAGACACCAGTACTGTTTAGGAACAAGCCTTCAGCTCCGTGATCATTTCCATGATCATGAACAAGCTGAGGGGACTGCAGCTTCATTGAAAAGCCTTCCCAGGCAGGGTGTGATGGCGCGCCTTTAATCCTAGCACTCAGGAGGCAGAAGCGGGTGGATGTTTGTGAGTTTCAGGACAGCCTGGTCTACGTAGTTCCAGGACAGCCAGGGCTGCATAGTGTAAGCTCCTCAAGATGACGTCTTCCCAGGTCAAAGCTAGTAAAAGGCCAAGTAGGGCTTCAAGGTACGTATCCCTGCCTTGCACCTGAGTTTTATCTTAAAGCTACATCCAACAATTTACTATGTGAGGGGTACAGCCTTCTCACTCCCATTAAACTTGGGTGTCAATACACAAGCAATCCAGTTACTGCTACTCCTCAGCACCCTAAAGAATACAAATGCCAATTCCATTTCCTTTCTTACAGAAACCTTCACATGGAGGGATTAAGTAGAAATAGCTAATCAAAATCTGATGCTGCGGGGCTGGTGAGATGGCTCAGTGGTTAGGAGCACTGACTGCTCTTCTAGAGGTCATGAGTTCAAATCCCAGCAACCACATGGTGGCTCACAACCATCTGCAATGAGATCTGATGCCCTCAAATGCGTGTCTGAAGACAGCTACAGTGTACTTACATATAATAATAAATAAATAAATAAATAAAATCTGATGCTGCAAACAAAGAATGAAAATCAGCTATTTTTGTTTGTGCCTGTGTGCCACACTCCAGCAGAACTCTCCACTGCCAAACTTTGTGCCTCGGGCCAGCTGCCTGGCATTGTACTCATATTTGAAAGCCTGGGTTCTTGGCTTTCCCAGTTGCAGTAGGAAAGAGCGGACTCTTTTGAGGTAGCTTTAGCATTCCAATTGTTAGGCAAGGCACAGAACAGTCGGGAACTGTTCTGTCTCCTAGAGATTGGACAAAGGGGCCATCAGTCTTGACTAATTGGGTAGGATTCACCTCTCAGCGTTACTGGTGTCAAATTGACAAACTATATACACTTAAGGTATTATGTGTACACACACACATACACACACACACCCCATATGCTGCACACAGACACACAGCACATAAACACACATATACCACACACAGAGATACACATAGGCATTGTCTTGGTTATTCCTTTTTTCTCTCAGTAAGCACCATCTTAGCAAATTTCAATTACTTGGTATATTTAGCCTTCACCATGGTCTACATCAGGCAAGAGAGAGAGAGAGAGAGAGAGAGAGAGAGAGAGAGAGAGAGAGAGAGAGAATGATTTTCAGTATTCCATGGAAAAAAGCATAGATTTAAAAATATTTTATGGCCAGTGAGACGGCTTAGTAGGCAATGATGCTTGCTGCCAAGCCTGAACCCCTGAGTTCAATCCCCAGTACCCACATGGCAGAAGAGGAAACTCACCTCAACTACTGCTGGTTGTCCTCCGACCTCCCACGCTCCAGGTGGCACACATGCACACAAACAGAACCAACGAAAGACAACGAACACTGTAGCCTGTCTCTCTTTTTGTGCTGTTGATATATGTAGGTATCTGGTGAGAAATGGAAAGGAGGAGACATACCTAAAGTGATCGACGTTATTTCTGCAGGAGTGTGATTTCAAGTTCTTAAAATCCCCTTATTGTATCCTTGGACTTTAAAATGAGCACCATGCATTGTTTTTAGAATTGAGTCTCTGTACCATAGTTTAAGCTAAATAGGCAAGAGCAAACAGAAAGCAGGATGAAGGTCACGCTTCTGAAAAGATGGCCTTTCTGAAAAGATGGAAGGTGTTTTGGTTCCTCTCCAGGTCAGCTGATCACATCCCGGAAGCACATGGCTTCTGCCTCCAGTGGAGAATCTAGGAAGTGCTTCCAGAATAATACTCTGCTAGAAACCTTATGTTGGGCTTATGGCTTATGGCTTATGGCTTATGGCTCATGGATCCTTCTAGAAACTATACTCTATCTGGAGTCAGTCCTCAGTATCAGGGTATTAAGCTTCTCAGCTGGTAAGGAGAGAATGGTATTGCAGAGATTCTGACCGGCCTCTTCTGAACTTTAACCTTTCTCTAGGATCAGGAGACCCAGCTTCTGAGGCCAGAAGACCCCTGGGAAAACAGCGTAGCCAGCACTTCTACATTATGGGACAGAGCTGCCAGCGAGGACAGGTAACCGCCCCCCCCCCAAGGATCTCACATATCCCAGGTTGGCCCCAACTTCCATGTAGCCAGGGAGGACCTAGAAGTCCTGCTGCCCCTCTGTCTACCTCGAAAGTGTTGGGATGACAGGCACACACTACCGTATCCAGTCAACATGGTGCTGGGAGTTGAGCCCAGGGCCTCTTGTGTGCTAGGCTAAGCACTCTATCAACTGAATCATCCGCCCAGTTTTCCCCAGCCTCTAAGAGGGTTGTATATACCATCCCTGACTCAGCCCATTCCCTCAGAGTGCTGCCTTGGGGTCCAGCTCAGACCTAAGACATAGCAAGAACATCACAGGGTGGGCAGGAGCCTTCCATTTCTGGCTCTCAGTACACGTTAATTTCTCAATCAGAGCTATGATTTCTACCCAAGGGGAACCTTGCAACCTCATGGCTAGTCGCTTCTTGGAAAGTCATAGTACATAGTCCTATGAATGGGCTATAAGTAAGAATCTGGCTTCAATTTCTAAAGGAAGCCCCTTGGGCTGAATTCCCCAAATGTTTTGCCCGTTCTGACATTGAAAAATGTTTTCCTGAACACTGGAGCACCACCTCAGAAAATATGGTTAGCACAAATTGTATTCCTGTGAGTAGCTGGCCCGTCTGAAGTCCATCTTGCCGCACACCGGCCCTTTGTGTGCTAGGCTAAGCCCTCTATCCCTGGGAGGGAGGGCCATAGTTGTTTCTTTTAAGGGGTGGGGGAACTCCTATGCCTCGTGGGTTTAAACCCAAGGACAGATGCAGGCTGGCACCTGTTACATGCTTCGAAGGGCCAGGACTCCCTCAGAGCTATAGGAGTAAACAGCTGGGCTGATCAGCCTGGGGGGGGGGAGCGGGGGCAGGGCATGTTTATCCTAACTAGCCTTAAAAATCAGGCAGAACAGCCTAGGGCACTGATCTGGACCAGAGATGAGAGGTTTAGGCGTGGAGGGCCTAAAAAGTCCCTTCGCCCTGCGAGGAGTAGTCTAAATACCACCTTTTGTCCACTCCGAAAGAGCCTTTGAAAAGTCTGGCCTAGATGTGTTTTCTTTCCCTCAGAGGCTTCCAGAACATTGAATTTGTGTTTTCTTCCCTCCCTGAATTTATTCCCTCTTTGAGACAAGTTCTCACTATAATAGCTTAGGCTGGCCTTGAACCCTCAATCTCCTGTCTCCACCTCCCGAGCAGTAAAATTACCACAGTAAGCTTATGGGATGCTGAGGATTGAACCCAGAGCTCCACGAATGCTGAGTCAGCACCCTGTCAACTGAGCCACATGGCAGCCCCTCCTTCCTCTTTCTAACTCCTGAGTAGACACTCTCCACCCCGTTTTCAATTGTTGAGCCTGAAGCACCTGTGTGGGTTACAGTGGAGCATGGTAATCACAAAAGACATCAGTATGGAGAGCCCCTGTGGCCTCCGGACCTCTGAAGCCACCCCACCCCCACCCAGCCTTCCCCTCTATTCCTCAGCCAGTGTGGAAAATAGTGTCTCCTGCTCTGGGAAAGGACGAGAGTTTCCAAACCACGAGGTTTATTTGGGATGTCACTGCCCCCTCCCCTACCCCCTTCCTGTGCCCTGTCTGGCTTTGCCAGCCCCAGGCAGAATGCCACCAAGAGTTTATAAAGCAATCCAGGCTTGCCTTGGCGAGGTGGCACAAAGCAGCCAGTGTCACGGGCACCATGTGGTAGTCAGGAGGCTTGGACACTTGTCTGGAATGCAGTGTCAACCCATGGATCTAATCGAGGTCTCTGTGGTACTTGGGAGTTCAGAGAGACAGGTCGGCTCCAGGGTCTTAGATTCAAGATTGAGGACCAGGTATTAGAAGTCGGTACATCCTTCAGGCAGCCCCAGGGAAGCTTCGGTTTTTACCAGCCTCTGGTAGTTGACGAGCTGTTCTGAGGCTGTTCCCTTTGCACATGCAATCCCAACCGGTCTCTGCATTTGTGGTTCCTGTATCTGAGGATTCCGCCAGTAGTGGGTTGAATTCTCAAGAAAAAAAAATTATGTACAGATTTCTTGTCTTGCCACGCCTTAAGTGGGGCATTAGAACGGCTTCTAGCACTGTGACATACACCCTAAGTACCCAGGGGTGACTGACTGTCCATGGGAGAGGCAGGGGACATGGCTCAGTAGCTAAAATGCTTGCTGTACCGGCGTGAGGACCTGGGTTCTGGTCCCCAACACTCACATAAAATCTGAGCGTGCAATGTGCATTTGAAACCCCCATGTGGGGGGTGGGGTGGGGGTGGGGTGGAGACGGACAGATTCCCAAAGGCTCAGTGGCCAGATAACTGAGCTGAAGTTATCAGTGGCAAGTTCATCGAGAGAGAGAGAGAGAGAGAGAGAGAGAGAGAGAGAGAGAGAGAGAGAGAGAGAGA
>NW_021604714.1:3474560-3489256 GCF_004785775.1 Grammomys surdaster | reverse complement strand
AGAGAGAGAGAGAGAGAGAGAGAGAGAGAGAGAGAGAGAGAGAGAGATTGGACTGGTGAGGTAGTGAGGTGGCTAAAGGTGCTTCTAGCAACTGAAATTCAATCTCCAGGACCCGTATAATGACAGATGGAAGGGGCTTGACTTAATGAAGAGATCCTCTCATATCCACATGAACGCCATGGCCACCCCTCCCCCACCCTAATAATCGAAGCAAATGAAGTAATGAGAGATTGAGAAGTCGTCACCCAACGTCGACCTCTGGCCTCCGTTACACGTATGCACACATGTACACCTACACAACCATGCAACTCTATGGAGTTGGGTACAGGTCACTGCAGATACTACACCATTCTGCAAAGGGACCTTGAAGGACCATGGGTTTTGGTCTCCAAGGTGAGGCCATCCCTCTACACAACCATAGGAAGGAAAAACTATAAGCCCCGTGTTGGCTCCTTACGTGGGTTTACGTGTCTCAAAAGGCCCAGTGAAGTAGTAACATTCCCATTTCATTGATGGGGGAAACTGAGGCTTTGGGAAGTTCAGTTACATGCCCAAGCTTACAGAGCTGGCCAATTGCAGATCCCAGATGGTCCACGGGGGTCTCTGTCCCTCCTCCAGTCACTCTGTCACTCTGTCCATCCTTCATCCCTATCAAACTCAAGGCTGCAGGTACGGTTTGCTCCTCCATTCCTGTCTCCCTGACGCCATGCACACTGTGGGTTGTCATAGCTGAGACACACTGTACTCTGGATAGTAGGTTTCCACGTATGGCCTAAGGAAGGACCAAACCATGTAGCCCCATCGGGATAGCTTTCTCACAACTGCCGTCAGATAGTCTTTCCCATTGTTGCCTTAGTCTTAATTCTCAAGTATCTGTAAAGCTTCCTCCGAACCCCTTCGATATGAAGTTTGCTCTGATGGGGTATCAGATATTAGCTAGCCTATCAGATACTAGACAGCCTGGGCCTTGGGTATGTGCCGAGCTCCTGCAGATGATTCCGACGGTCTGTAGTGTGGCTCCCCCGACCCTTTGTTGGCACCACGATGTCTGTGGGGTTTCTTTAATCTGGAACCCTCTTGGAAGAGGGCCTAGCGTTGCACTTATAAAGAGCATACATTTATTTATTGAACACTTAGTGCGTGATGAATCACTACAAGACGTGCTGAAAAGACAGCCCCTGCCCTCCAGGGGCCACAGATACCTGGGTTACCCCTGAGTTTTACAGAGCTGGCTGTGTGCCTTTGGGGTGCTGTCTTAGTCAGGGTTTCTATTCCTGCACATACATCATGACCAAGAAGCAAGTTGGGGAGGAAAGGGTTTATTCAGCTTACACTTCCACATGGCTGTTCATCACCAAAGGAAGTCAGGACAGGGACTCAAGCAGGTCAGGAAGCAGGAGCTGATGTAGAGGCCATGGAGGGATGCTGCATACTGGCTTGCTTCCCCTGGCTTGCTCAGCTTGCTTTCTTATAGAACCCAAGACTACCAGCCGAGGGATGGCACCACCCACAATGGGCCCTCCCCCCTTGATCACTAATTGAGAAAACGCCTTACAGCTGGATCTCATGGAGGCATTTCCTCAGGGGAGGCTCCTTCCTCTGTGATAATCCCAGCTTGTGTCAAGTTGATACACATAACCAGCTAGTACAGGTGCTATACAGCCTTCCAGGAGGCTCAGTGTCCTTCCTTATAAAGGGAGGCCGTCCCTTCTCATCTATCGTGAATTGGGAGGAAGCCGACAAGAAGGCTTGGTGGGTAATGGCACCCGCAGCCAAGCTTACAGGTCTGAGTTTGTCTCCTGGCACCACATGGTAGAAGGGAACGACTGACTCCAATAACTTGTCCTCTGCAGACACGCTGTGGCCCCCGTGCTTCCCTCCCCCTGCGACAGCAGCACTATAAGTAAATGTCATTATTTTTAAAGGGTTGGGGGAAGAATAGAAACCGTGCTAGTGATCTTCCATTGCTGTGACCAAATACCTGGCAAGCAGCAACCTGAGGGAAGAAAGGGTATTCTGCCTCACAGTTGAGGGGAGCTGATCCATGGTGCGGGAGGGGGCACACAGGCAGCCAAGACTCCTTGCTTCCTCAGGAAGCAGAGCAGACAGGAAGTGGGGTCAGGCTAGAACTCCTCAAGTCCCGGCCCTAGTGACCATTTCCTCCAGTGAGGCTCACTTCCGAAAGGTTCCACAACTTTCCAAAATCTAGCCATGAGGTGTGTTGGGGGAAGGGGATGGGGGTGGGTGGGGGGAGTCAGAGGAGCCTCTGGTGGCACTTCACATTCACGACTCATCAGGAACTAATAGTGGAGCCAGGTCCTGAGCCAGGCCCAAGGACAGGAGGCCCTTTCATGGGCTGTTCTGAGAGGCCAGTGGCTACACCTCCAATCTCTTAGAGCTGCGGGGTTTTTTTTGTTTTTTTTTTTTTTGGTTTTTTTTTTTTTTTTTTTTTTTTTTTTTGGTTTTTCGAGTCAGGGTTTCTCTGTGTAGCCCTGGCTGTCCTGGAACTCACTCTGTAGACCAGGCTGGCCTGGAACTCAGAAATCCGCCTGCCTCTGCCTCCCAAGTGCTAGGATTAAAGGCGTGTGCCACCACCGCCTGGCAGAGCTGCGTTTTCTTTTTTTCTTTTTTTTTTTTTTTCAGAGCTGCGTTTTCTATACCAGTCAACACACCTGTCTTAGTGGCCCGTCCCTAGTGGCCTGCTAGCTCCCTAATAACCGGCTGAGACTCTCTTATGCTCCATTTGTCTTTTTTTTTTTTTTTAAAGACTTATTTTGTGTACAAATGTTCTTCCTGCATGTGTATTTGAGCACCATGCTCATGCCCAGGGCTCTAAGAGGGTGTCGGATCCACACCCCCCCACCCCACCCCCGAAACCAAAATTAGCATCCTCTGTTAAACAAGTGTTCTAAACCACAGAGCCATCTCTCCAGCCCCTGTCTTTGAACTCCTAGTGTCTTTGTGAGGATTTGATAAGTCTTCATTTGAATAAATTCATGAATGGGAAATGTCTCCCTCATTGCCTTTCTCCCAAAGAGCCATTAGTCCCATTTGCACTGTCTCCTGCCAATTGATTGCTTCTGTTCTCTGACTTTGATCAGCTACCCCCATCAATCTATGTGGACACAGGTTGCCAAGCCGCCTTTGTGACTCTGTTTTGTTTTGTCTTTAAGGCTGTAGATGTTGAACCACGCATACGACCCCCTCTCACAGAGGATAAGGTAAGAAGTCTAAATGTGGGTTTGTTTTTGTTTGGTTGATTGGTGGGTGGGTTGTTTCCTTCAGGAGCGTTCTCGTGTGTATGAAAGATATTGTGTGGCTATTCTGTTCCTTCTGGGGATTCTGATGATGATTTTTAAACCACTGGGCAGCCCCACAGTGGATTCCCCTGGGTGCAGAACTGTGTTCACTTTCATGCTGTTCCTCTCTGGGCCCAGCAGGTTGCAGTGAGAGAGCCTTTTAAAGGAGGCCCCTTCCAGGCCCTTTCTTGGAAGCAAAAAAGCATCTGAGCTGAACACGGAGCCCTGCCTTGGCATGGCATAATGACTGGAGAGCCAAAGACACTGGGGTCTCTCTCCTCCACGCTTCCAATTGAACGGACCTTAGAGCCCATCCCCTCTGTCTTTCATCACAGACGAGCGTCAAGCCTTTCTTACCCACAGAGGCAGACTTATTATTTCACAGGACCCCGAATCAGAGTTGTCTGTGTCCCCCTCCCATTCCCCAAGCAGGCACCTTAAAGTGTTTTAAGGCCGCAAGGTGGGGAATCAGGTCTATAGTCTTAGTACTTAGGAAGCAGAAACCAGAGTTGGGGTTGGGTAGGGGTGGGGGTGAGGGGATGGGGTGGGGTGGCTACAAATGTGAAGCCAGCCAGGCTACAAAATAAGACTTTGTTCCTGCAAAGAAAACAAGAAGGAGAAAATGCAATAGATAGACTCCAATGTGGTTTGCTCCGTGCAAAGGTTACGGTAGGCTTTAGTCACCAACCTGCTGTAAGGAGGTGGTGGCGTGAGACTTGGCACAGCCCTCAGCTAAGGCAGGAGAAGTAGCACAAGTTTGGGGCCACACTGAGCTGCCTAGTGAGAGCCAGGCATACACACACACACACACACACACATACACACACACACACACACACAAAACCCCACAAAAAGCCAAAATGAAACAAACCATAAAAGTTAGTAAGCATTAGCTTTCTAAGTCTGTTTTTTGTTTGTTTGGTTGGTTGTTGGTTGGTTGGTTTCTCGAGACAGGGTTTCTTTGTGTAGCCCTGGCTGCCTGGCTGTCCTGGAACTCACTCTGTAGACCAGGCTGGCCTCGAACTCAGAAATCTGCCTGCCTCTGCCTCCCAAGTGCTGGGATTAAAGGCATGTGCCACCACCGCCCAGCTTGTTTTGTTTTTTTGAGACAGGGTTTCTCTGTGTGGCTCTGGCTGTATTAGAACTCACTCTGTAGACCAGGCTCATCTTAAAACTTAGAGCTCTGCCTGCCTCTGAAGATTTTGTTGTTGTTGTTGTGGTTGATTTTTGACTGCATAGCCCTGGCTGGCTAGCCTTAAACTGTGTAGACCAGGTTGGTCTTAATACAAAGATCTTCCTGCCTCTACCTCCCAAGTGCTGGAGGAGGGGGATGTGGGGGAAGTGAAGAGGAAAGGGTATGGTTTTTAAAACTTCAAAGCCACACATCTGTCCTAATCCTTCCCAAACAGTTCTACCAACTGGGGACCAAACATTCAAACATATGAGTCCATGGGGGCCAATCTCATCCAATTGTCAAACCTATCTGCCTTTGATCTTGGATTTCTCATCTCCCAAACCAGGAGACAATACATTTATGTTGTTAAACCACCCAGTCTGTGGCATTTCATTATGGCAGCTATACCAAAAATTGATTTAATGCTCCAAAGTGGAAAAAAAAAGCCAAGTATTCATCTGTCCTTGAAAGGATAAGTTGAGCCAGGCAGTGGTGGCGCATGCCGTTAATCCCAGCACTTGGGAGGCAGAGGCAGGCGGATTTCTGAGTTCGAGGCCAGCCTAGTCTACAGAGTGAGTTCCAGGACAGCCAGGGATACACAGAGAAACCCTGTCTCGAAAAACCAAACCAAAAAAAAAAAAAAAGAAAAAGAAAAAAGAAAGAAAGAAAGAAAGAAAGAAAGAAAGGAAGGAAGGAAGAAAGGAAGGATAAGTTGTGGTATGTCCACATAGTGGAATATTATTTGGCAATAAAACAACAAAGTTCAGATACACGTGACAGAGATAAACCTTAAATTATGCCCAGTGATAGAAACCAATCATGTATGACCACATATTGTATTGTTCCATTTATATAAAACTTCCAGAAGAGGCAAAGATGTGGAGGTAACAAGTGTTTGCCGATGGATGACCCATACATATAGAAATTTGCAGGCTGATAGCTACCAGAAAGAGGGAGAGGGAAATGTTCTAAGGTCGACCGTGGTGAGGATCTCCTTGCTCAGAGATTATATCCTACATCATGGGTGAATTAGCCGTGTTATGCTGCCTGCCTCTAGTCCCAGCTCTTAGGAGGCTAAAGTAGGGAGATCTCTTGAGCCCAAGAGTTTGAAGCTAGCCTGGGCAACCTGGCAAGTCCGTAAAAAATAAAATCAAAAACAACACACACACACACACACATACACACACATACACACACACACATACACACACATCTTTTTTTAAGAAAAGGATTTATTTATTTTATGTATATGAGTACCCTGTAGTTGCCTTCAGAAGCTACACCAAAAGAGGGCATTAGATCTCATTAAGATGGTTGTGAACCACCATGTGGTCGCTGGGAATTGAACTCGGAACCTCTGGAAGAGAAGTCAGTGCTCCTAACTGTTGAGTCCTCTCACCAGCCCACAAATAAATCTTAACCAAATAAGGGGCTGGAGAGACACTCATCAGGAGTTAAGATCACTTGATACTCTCTCAGAGGACCACACGGTAGCTCAGAAAACATCTGAACTCCAGGTCTAGGGATACAAAGCCTTTGTCTGGCCTCTCCAAGCACTGTATACTCACTGTAATATGTGAGTTTACATCTCAATAAAACATACCTTCACAAAGCCCCAGCGTTTGGAGGCCCAGGCAGAAAGATTGTGAGCTTAAGCCCAAGCTGGGCTACATAGTCACACCATATCCCCAAAAGGAAACCTCTCCTTTAAGGATTCACTAACAAGGTACCACAAACTTACAGAATTAAAAGAAACCACAATGGCTGGGTGGTGGTGGCACACGCCGTTAATCCCAGCACTTGGGAGGCAGAGGCAGGCAGATTTCTGAGTTCAAGGCCAGCCTGGTCTACAGAGTGAGTTCCAGGACAGCCCGGGCTATACAGAGAAACCCTGTCTCAAAAAACCAAAAAAAAAAAAAAAAAAAAAAAAAACAAAACCCACAAGATCAGTTTTTCCAGACAAGGCCTCAGGTTCCTTCACAGATCTCTTCTGAGGGGGGCAGTTTAACCCTTTGTGGGCCAGACTGCAGAAGGCATCCTGAGAGATGATGTCAGGAGTTGGTATGGTTTAGTTGATTTTCTTTGTTCTGAATGGATCTGGTGGCAGGTGAGACATGGTCTGTAGGACAGAAGGTACCTGGGGACAAGGCTTGGGTTTCCAGCTTGGGTGACAGTGAGCGCGTTCTGCCTGGGACACCCTCGCCCACACTCTGGCATGGCTTCCCCCTCTTTTTGTTCTGCCCAACCGTCACACCCTAAGGGACGCCTACCTGTCCACCCTGCTTGAGATGATTCTCTGGACCTCTTGGCTGTTTAGCCTCTATATTGGCTAGGAATGAGTTTGGCTCCTTGTAATAGAAAACCCTCAAACAGCCACAATTTTGGCCACAAGGCAATTCCATTTTTCTCTTTATTTTGGAAATCTGGAGAAAGGAAGTGTGGGGCTAGGGCTGGTGCAGGATGCCTCTCTGACTCTACATGGCACAGGTACACTGGCACCTGTTTTAATTTGGTACATTATCCTGTCTGGCCGCCACGCCCACGGTGGTTTTACAATCCATGGAGCTGGCAGGAAGGAAGCAGGAAGAACATTCTAGGAGAAGTGGCACAAGCACTGTTACCAGAAGTGACCAGGAGAGACTCCAACTTCCATCCCTTTATCTGCCTAGTTGGAGATTGGTCACATGGCCCCGGTAGCTGCAGAGGAGGTTCGAGATAGGATCCTTATCCAGGGCTGGTGGTGGTGATGGTGGCTGAATTCAGCTAAAAACAGAGACATTGATTAGTCAGACCAAAGGAGAAGTGATTATCATGAGATGTGGCCGGGCTAGCTGGCGCCTGTGTGATACATATTCAAGTAGGGTTTGTTCGCTGTCTGTCTCCCTAAATGTGGCCAGACACGGTGTCTTGTCCATTACTACATTTGGGGTGACCAGGAAAATACAGAATAAAGAGTGTCTCAGATATTTATTGAAGTGAAAAAATGACACCGCGGGGACTTGAGAAATAGTAGGGTTCTTTTTCTGTTCTACATTTGGTTTTCTGAGACAGAGTCTAGACATGTAGCCCAGGCTGGCCTTGATGCGTCCGATTGTGGCACCCGAGTGCTGGGATGACAGGAGTGAGCCACCTGAGCGGATACAAGCATATTAAATAATGAATGACCGCAGTAGAAGGCACTGTGTTTTCAGTGTCTGTAGGGACACTGTCAGAGGAGCTGGAAGTGTGTGCTGGGAGCTTGGGAGTCATATGGCAGCTGGAAGGTTTGAGGAGAGTGACTCCTCAAGGAATTTGCTTTGAGATAGGCCTCCAGAGGATAAGATGGTTCAGTGTGTAGAAGTGGTTTCCAAAACCCCGGCATTGGAAGGAGATAACTGACTCCTGTCCGTGGTCCTTAAACCCTACATGCATGCCACAGAACGTCTATGATCACACACGCACAAGTAAATGAATGAATGAATAAAACATTTAAAAAGACATGCCTATAGACCACAGCTCTTTTATTTTTTGAGATTGGCTCTCACTACATAGTCCTGGCTAGCATGGAACTTGCTATGTTGACCAGGCTGACTTTAAATTTGGGGCAATCTCCTGCCTCAGCCTCCTAAGTTTTGGATACAGCAAGGCTTTTGTTGTTGTCGTTGTTTTATTTTGTGTTTTTGAGTCAGGGTTTCTCTGTATAGCCCTGGAATTCTTGGAACGAACTCAGTAGCCCAGGCTGGCCTCCAACTCAGAGATCTGCCTGCCTCTGCCTTCCGAGTGCTGGAACTATGTAAGAGTACATACCACACCAATGTAAGAGTACTTTTCAGTCTCCTGACTTTGTTGTCTCAGATTCTTACTGCTAACCTAGGCCTAGTCTTGGAAGCTTCTAGCATCCATACAATCTTAACCTATAGGCAGAGAATGTTTTCAGCCTCTGAGACTTACTGCTGAGCAAGCTTACCCTTTCTAGTTCTTTTTGTACTCTGGCTGGCTGGTTCAACTCAGCTATTCTGGCTCAAAACATGCTGACTGATTCAACCTGGCTTCTCCCAGCTTCTCAATGAATTGCTCTACTTGGCCTCAAACTAACTCTGGCAATCAGTTCTGATCTTCTGGCTCCTTCTCAGTCTCTGGCTCATTCTATCTTCACTGGAGTCTAGCTTGTTCTCTCTGCAATCTGTCTCTGTACAACATCCTAGTAAAACTGCCTCCTTCCTCTCTTTCTGCACTACCCCTTAAGTAGCTTCCCTTCCTCTCTCTCCTCGAGGAAGCTGGGCACATTCTATTCTGTCAAACCTTTCTCTGATTTGTCACTTTGTCTCTTAACCACTGAGGCATCTTACCAGCCCATAACCCACTTTGTTCCAATTAAACATCACTTTTATTTTATTTTATTTTATTTTATTTTATTTTATTTTATTTTTGGTTTTTCAAGACAGGGTTTCTCTGTATAGCCCGGGCTGTCCTGGAACTCACTCTGTAGACCAGGCTGGCCTCGAACTCAGAAATCCTCCTGCCTCTGCCTTCCAAGTGCTGGGATTAAAGGCGTGTGCCACCACCACCCAGCCTAAACATCACTTTTAAACATGGCTGTTTCCTTCTACAAACTAACTTTATCTTCATCATTTCGGATTATGTACTAAGGGTGTGTCTGTATTCCAGCCAGAGGGATTAAAGGTGTGTATTAAAGGCTGAGCCACACCCTAACTAGAAACTTTTTGTTTCAGAAATAACACAATATCAAGGTTCACAAAGTCATCAAATATCCAACGACACACCACCACTGCCCAGCACAGCAGGGCTTCGCAGGCTTTTCCCTTTGTGACCCACTTTTGCTTAAGAATTTTTTTATATGACTCTGAGTACATAGGTATATAGGGCAGTGTACACATCAAATATTTATTGATAACAAATCATAATTTACTTTAAAATGAGTCATATATATATACATATATATATATTTCATTTTTTGCTATAGGGTTTCACTGTGTAGCCATTGCTCCCCTGAAATTTGTTGTGTAGACCAGGCTGGCCTTAAACTCACAGTAACCTCCTGAGTGCTGAAATTAAAGACATGTACTACTGTAGTCGGCTATAACTTTTAGACTACATTACCGATTATTGTGTGGGGACGGGAATGTTGGTGTTCACGTGTGCATGTATGGAGGTCAGAGAACTTTGACAGTAGGTTCTCCACGCTGGGTTCTAGGGGAGGAACGTTGGTTCTCAGGCTTATAAAGCAACAGAGCTATCTTGCCAGGTCTACTATGCGTACCTTCTTACTACCTGTTAAAGATGAAAGCACTCTGGCTGCTAATGAGATGGGTGTATTTATTTTTCCATAAAGAATTAAACCTGACCCGGATATTTCATCCTGAAGGACATGCCGAGTCTTTACGGTCTTTTTTAGAGTCGATGGCTGTTCAGTTTTATAAACATCAGTGCTAAGGAAACCACTTCCCATAAATACACAGGACAAGACGGCAGAAGCACATCCAGAGCCATTTCAGAAATCGTTAGAAATTCTGTCCTAATCCTGTGCTAAAATCCGCTGAACGATTTTTAAATTGCTCAATAGCAACTTTTTTTTTTTGAGACAGGGTTTCCGAAAAACAAAACAAAACAAAACAAAACAAAACAAACAAACAAACAAACCAAACAGAGACAGGGTTTCATTATGTAGCCCTGGCTGTCCTGGAACTCACATACATTGACCAGGCTGTCTACGTAGTCACAGAAATCCTCCTGCCTCTGCCTCTCAAGGACTGGAATTAAAGGTGTGTGCTACCATGCCCTACTATCAAGTGGCAATTTTTAAATCCAAATTTTCAAGCACAGGCAGTCTGCAGAGATTGCTCGTTTGATAAATGCTGATAAATGATGTCTGGAAAATATTAACATCTTTGTTTTCTATAACTACACCATTATAACTCTCGGAGCTAAAACACCACAGTTTATAACACACACACACGCACGCACACACACGCACGCATGCATACTCACACACACACAATGCTAAGCACATGTGTTGTCACTGCACCCCAAAGAGTTCAGAATCCCTGACAGACGGCAAGTCCCACCTAGGTCTTAACCCATTCTTACCACAAAGCCAATTGTGTTTACTTTAAAAGTAACTTCCGGCTGCACACAATGGTGAGCACCTTTAATCCCAGCATTTGGGAGGCAGAGGCAGATGCATCCCTGTGTTTGGAAACCAACTTGGTCTACAGAGTGAGTTCCATGCCAGCCAAGGCTACATGGTGAGACCCTGTCTCAAAACCAAAGTAAAACACCCCTTCCCAACAGAAAATAATTCCCAGCCCTTGGGATTCAGAGGTCGGCAGATTTCTGCGACTATGTAGATAGTCTGGTCTACATAGTGAGTTCCCGGACAGCCAGGGCTACATAAAGAAATTTTTTAAAAATTGCTATTTGTTAACAACAAACAAAGTGACTAAGTTTTACTTCTCTGAATTCAAATATTTTTTCCTTTAGGAAATTAGATGATAAAAATAACTTTAAAAAGATCTTTTCTTAGCAAAATACCAAGTCAGTACTTAATTTGTGGTTGCCTGCATATTAGATTCATTCTGAAATCTCCTCCCCAGGAGCCCTGACTGGGCGTGGATTTGGACCGTGTGTGTAAGCACTTGCAAGTATATTTTGGCACTAAATCAAAGGTGGAGGCAGACCCTCGCTGGCTCTGTGAAGGTGGCCGAGCATGGGGACTGGGCTAATGTCCTGTAAAGCCATGGAGGTCAGGATGGGCACTTGTAATTGCTCTGGGCCAGCAAGATAAGAGCTTCCTTGTGAGGGAAGAGGCCTGGCTTGAGATAAAGAACAGGTGCTTAAAAGAGGTGCCGAAGGCCTTCAGTTTAACCCTCCCTCTCCCAGGCCTTCCTCAGCCCCCTTGGGGCAGAAGTTGAGGATGTCAGAGTCTAGCTTTCTCTGAGCAGTGGTAAAACCAAGTCAGAGTAGAGAGCCAAGCAGGCTGGCAGGAGCCATTATGATACCTGAGGGGCAGGTATTTGGGGGAAACAGTAGAGAGATTACCAGAGTAACTATGTTGCAAAATTCTCATGCAAAATTTAAATTTGCCATCCCCATTTTCTTCTTGCTTGATCCCTATCCTGGCTCTAAATGCCTGAAGTCCATTGCTTGTGAAACCCACCCATTAAGATGGAGGCAATGCTTTTACAGGTGTCGTTGGTGTGTCCATCAGTGGAGTGTGTATGTGTGTGTGTGTGTGTGTGTGTGTGTGTGTGTGTGTGGTGTTGTGTGGGCTAGAGCTGGCTACAGGCTAGCTGACTACAGCCTTGGGCTGAAGAAGGTAGCGGCTGCTCTCAAGCCTAGCCCAACACTCGCTACATAATTATCAACAAGGGTGGCTAGACCCTGGCTGTCAGAAATGATAGGTTTTATGGTAAAGTATAAACTGTGGTTGTGTTGGCCGGTACTTATAAAGCAACTAGCTGGGCTAAACAAGACATTATAGGGTCTAGTCTTAGCGGTTGTAAGTGTATCGATCCTGTTAGCATGTTAGAACACGGAACTTTGGGCCAGTCAAAGGGAAAGCAGCTAAGAATGTAATTTTATCAGTCCAGTCGCTAGCTCTGGGTGGTGCCTTGAAGTGCTGGTAGCTTTTGGAGCAGAGCTGATTAGAGGTTCCTATGAACTTTCACCCCGTGGTACTTGGCATCAGAAAGCCCCTACAGGCTGCGAAGAGCACCGCCTGGGGCTTCATGATGGAAGTCATCCTGTCTCTTCAGCCCCATGGAAATCCAGGGTCTGAATCAGCAGTTCTCATTGGGCAAGTTGCAAACCAGGGTTGCAAATCACTGAGGTATCGCTCAGGAACCCTCCGGCAAGGGGCTGTCTTCTCTTCACTTCCAGGCCTTCAGTCTACAGCCCCCCCCACCCCGTCTCTCTGTCTCTGTCTCTCTGTCTCTCTCTCTCTCTCTCTCTCTCTCTCTCTCTCGCTCTTACTCTCACTCTCGCTCTTTCTCACCTCATTGACTGATTAAGTGTGGGTAATGATATTTGTCCTTGTAACCTCTCCAGGCTGTTATCAGGAGAAATGAGCCAATCCATAAGAAACTGCTCTGTAAACCTGTGACATTATGTAAACATGGTCACTGGGAGGAGTGTGCTCCCTGGTGCCGGGGGTTCAGCCGGTCTGTTGGAGATCACTGTGGAGGAATCCCCAGGACCGTGATGCTGACGGGAATGAATTAGATGTCCTAAGCATTCAGTCTGTATTGTCTTCGGGGCAGGTGTGTTTGGAACCATGTCAGCCTGACAATGTTTGGTCCTTCCCAGGAGAGACATAGTGAATGAACTGAGAGTTTAGGGGACTCGTGGGAAAGATGAAGCTCACCCAGAAGAGGAAAAACCTTGAGTCCTCTCTGAGCTGAGGTCTTCCTGTGGGTCTGGGAGTAATCAAGGCAGTGGAACTGGGGTTTAAGACTTGTGTAGTATGGCCTGTGGGGAAACTCCATTGCTACAGTACCCACTGCTGCCCAGCAAGCACAAAGCCCTCAGTTTAACTCCAATGTTACGTGTGGCACTGTGTACCCATTGTCTAAGCACTCAACAGATAGAGACCAAAGTTGAAGAACATCCTTAGCAATATAGAATTCAGGCCAGTTTGGGGTACATAGGATACTACCAAAAAGAAAAGGATTGGAGTAGGGTAGGTAAGGGGGAAAAGACACACAACTAACACAAATAATCAAGAACCTGCATGGTGGTGGGCACGTGGGAGGCAGAGGCCAGTGGAACTTTGAGTTCGAGGCCAGCCTAGTCTACAGAGTGAATTCCAGGACAGCCAGGACTACACAGAGGGACCATGTCTTGAAAAGCCAAACAACCAACCAAACAAAAATAACTCATGCATGAGTCCTGGAGAGATGACTTGGTGGTAAAAATTGCTGTTTGCTCTAGCAGAGGACCTGGGTTCAATTCCCAGCACCAACATGGTGGCTCACAAACACCTGTAACTCCAGTTCCAGGGGATCTGATGTTCTCTTCTGACTTCCTTGAGTATCAGGAACATGCATGGTACACACACACTATACACACACACACATACCATATATATACATATATGTATATATATACACATATATGTATACATATATATGCATATATGCTATATAAATATATATGTAAGCAAAATATTCATATAAAAAACTTTAAAAAATAAACCTAAGGAATAGTAGTGCACACCTTTAATCCCAGCACTTGGTAGGCAGAAGTAGGCAGATCTCTGTGAGTTCAAGGCCAGCCTGGTCTATATAGAGAGTTCTGGGACTGCCAGAGCTACCCTGTTTCAAAAACAAACTAACAAAAAAAAAAAAACACCAAGAAACACTCATGAGGTGGTCTAGGGCTCAACTGAGAGAAGACGCAACACGACTTCTGGCTCCAGGAAACCGCCTGATGGGAGCAGATAAGAGCAGGCTTCCAGGAGACAGCCGCCCATATCAGGGAGGCAGGCTTGACTCAGAGTTGCTTATCTGGCCCAGGCTGCCTGAGGTGGTAGGGTAGGATGGACAGAGGGCTGGCTAGAGATCAGGACTGGGGTTGAGTCCCGGCTCCAAATTCTACCACAACCTGCCACTGGGCAAGATGGCCCACCAGCTGTGTATCGCTGTCTGTAGAGAAGAGCCTTGGTCTCTATTTGCATGGACTCTGAACACTGTCCGAGCGTCCCCTGTGGAGGTGCTGGGGCCTGGGAGGCCAGGGTGAGTGGCTGAGGTCAGGGGAGGCCAGCTTGGGAAGGAAGGCCAGATGTGCCTTTCTGAGGTGAAGTCGGAACTTGGACAGGTGTAGGGTGGTCGAGCTAGGTGGTATGAGTGGAGCTACAATGGAATGGACCTGTGGGGTTTGAAGACATTGGGAAATAGCCCTACTGTGGCCAGGGGCCAGAGAAGAGATGCGCTCAAAGAGTCGGGTCAGCTACATGGTCAACGTGTTTAAATTGGCTCCATCAGGATGCAGGGCCCAGAAGGTACTGCAGGCAGAGTCATAACGTAATTAAGGTAGCTTTTCAGTGAGGCTGTCGTGGCCTGCAGCTCAGAATGGCTTAGATGGCGGGTAGCCAACAATCAGAAAGCCAGCTTAAATGTTCTTGTCATATTTCTAGCTAGACAGGAGAAAAACTGGGGTGGGGGTGGTGTTGGGAGCGGCAGTGAGTCTTATTTAGAGATGTCTATTAGGCCTTTGTGCCTGGAGAT
>NW_021604714.1:3468143-3474160 GCF_004785775.1 Grammomys surdaster | reverse complement strand
TATAGTGTGGGTGTGTGTGTGTGTGTGTGTGTATGTGTGTGTATGTACTGAGTCACCCCTTGGTACAGGGGTTGGGGAAAGATCAGCAGAGGTCCCTACCTGCCTACAAGCTTGGCCAGCTTTTTCCCAACTCTGGTTTGTCGGGTAAGGGTTCTATGAGCACAGATTGTAGTGATGGCTGAAGGCTGGGTAAGGGGACCATGAGCCTGACACTGGGGGCAGAAAGGTGGCCCATTCAACCTACAGAGCTCTGAGAAAACAAAACAACCCTCTATCCTCAAAGACTTCCCAAGCCTTGAGAGCTAGCTGGCAGAAGTACATTTGCAGATTCAAATGCAGCTCAGAAGAACCATTTTGTCCTGACACTGGTGGCCATGTTGTTAACGTTCGTGTGTGTGTGTGTGTGTGTGGTAGTTTGAGATTTATGTGGGCCTCAAGTGCTAATCTTTTTGAGGGGAGATCCTATTAGGAAAATAATTTAAATATAACAGTCCCTTGCCTGGACTTGGAAATGCGACATACAGGTGACAGGCCCCCAAACTTTAACCCATAGGCTCCTAAGTTCATTTTATGAGAGTACTTCCCACTTAATATGTTAGACACAAGTGTTTATGCTCTTTCACAGAAATCATGGGATCCAGGCATCAGTAGCTACAGCCCATCTTATGGATAAAGAAAGAGACCCTGAGAGGTGATTCAGGACCCATCTGCACCTGCCATTAGGCAGGGTGGGGATGTGTTCTGGATAGAGGCCTCGGGTCTACCACCTCCTTCTCAGTAGGTGGTGGCAGCTGGAACGGCCCATGGAATACTTGAAGCGTGTCCTGGGCACGGGTATCTTTGCCCTGATAGATGCTAGGCCTAGCCAGGGCTCCTAGCCACACACCCCCCCCCCCCCAGATGTGGGGTAGAAGTTGGACTCTATAGTCACCTCAGGGCATGTGTTGCAGCCCTGGTCTCTGGAACATGGCCTGCAACAGAAACTGAAGGAAGAGAAGCTGCATACAACGGTCAGGTCACCAGCGCTGAGGCTAAGCAAACCCGGCTCTCCTCCTGAGCAGCAACCGTAAAGCGATGGCTCAGGTTCCTCACCTGTAGAATCAGGGTGTTAGTTACTTCTGTATGTCTGAGTTCTTACATGTCATAAGGTACAAACACAATTTCCCCTCAATCTCCGCCCTGATGGGTACCCCCAACCTCCCAGGACCTGGATGCCCAAGCACCAGAGAAGGGTGGAGGGTAGGGACAGGTGGGGAATAGGCCCAAATTCCACACGGGGGCCATGAGTTCTTATATGATGTCACAGGGGCAGGCGGCTAGGGTTTAGCTCTGTGAACTCTGACAGTTTGGGATGCAGAGCTGGTGGGCCATGGTGGGACGCCGAGCATCATCCTGAGATTCTGGAGCCTTTAGGGCAGGCAGGCACAGGGACCCAGTGCAAGATCAGTGAAGCCGCCTAGTTTCGGCTTCCGCTCTCTTTCCACGCCCACTTGTGTGCTTCCCCAACAGTGAGGATGGGAGGGGTGGGGGACGAGCCATAATCTCCGAGGAAGGGGTGTGGCCCCGCTCGCGTTCTCCAGTTTGTGGTGTCTTGGATCTGTCCTCTGGTCCCCTTCAGATCGTGTCCCACACACACTCGCTCAGGCATGGCACTGTGCCACCACGCGTGACCGTGCGCTCCTTACGTGGGGGACGTGCAGGGTGCTGCCTCCTTTCCGGCGCGGGAGGGAGCGGCCGTCACCCTCCTGCTCTGGCTGGGAAGCCCCAGCCACGGCGCTGCAGAGGCGCCTTGCAGCCAATGGGGACTGAGGAGGTGGGCCGGCTGGCGGTTGTCACCCTCCAGGGGACTGGAGCTCCGGAGGTCTGGAGAGAGCAGGCAGACGCCCCGCCCAGGGACTGAGGGGGGAGGAGTCAAGGGAGGAGGAGGTGGAGTCGCCTATCCGCCGGCGGAGGACCACTGCTCACCGGGGCTACTGAGGAGCCACTGGCCCCACACCTGCTTCTCGGCATCCCTCACCGTCAACATGATCGCCGCGCAACTACTGGCCTATTACTTCACCGAGCTGAAGGATGACCAGCTCAAAAAGGTAAGCCAAACACCTTTGGCGCCGCCCTGGCCACAGCCTTGCATTCCCGCATCCGCTCGCCACCGCCTGCATCCTCCCCCGGCCTTTCCCAGCATCTAGTTAGACTACAGGGTGCAGGCGACAGGCCTCGTGCTAGGATTCACCCGGGCATTGTCGGCATGCGGACATGCTTGTGCTTTGAGGAGCTGGGCGGCCAGCTGAAGACCCCCCCCCATCTTCCCATGGCTGCAGTGTCCTTGAAAAGGACCATGGATGTCAGATGGGTACCCGCACTCAGTGCCGGGCTGGGACCTGGCTGGGTGGGGACCAGCGGGCCTGTCTCTAGGGCCTGTTTTGAAAGGTCCACGCGCCGTGGGCGGGGAAGGTATGATCACTGAGATATGCTGGGGAGGTGAGTGAGCCGCTGGCGGGGGTGCTGGCTGAAAGCCAGGCATCCCATATTTGGGGCTCTCATTGGAGAATGCGATGCCCTTCTGAAACTGTCACTGGGCTCCCCCAGCTGTTGCAGCTGCTCCTTACTCTGAGGACGGGGTGACCCGCCTGGCTTTCCGGTGCGGGGAGGGGAGCAGAGGCCACCGGAAACTTTGCTCACAGGCCTCAGGTCTGGAACCGCATGTCTGAATGGAATTTTTTATTCCTCTAAAGCTGTAATTTCCAGGCAGCCTTAGCCCAGGAGCTCAAATAAGACACTTTAGTCACTTGACGAGCTCGGAGGGGTTGGCATGTGTTCCCTGTGGCTTCTGTGTTCTTGCACTTGGACGCTGGGTCCTAGGGGTGATGTTTGTCTAGTGTGAAGTGCCGGCTGCTGGTGGGTCCTAAAGATGTACCTCACTTTTCTGCCATCGTAAGACAGACAGGATGGTTTTCCTGAAATAGACTAAGGTGGTCAGGGGAGCATCCAGGACATTTTTATCCGTGCTATACCTATCCGTGCCTTACCTACCCTAGGGTAGGTAGCAGTATCATCAACATGACTGACACTGGGACAAGGAGTATCTACAGGTGAGAGGCAGTGGTGACCAGGCTCTGTCCTTTCCCTGCCTGAGACTTCTCATCTTGCACCTTTGGAAGCAGTCTTATTGGGGACTGTGACCTCCTGAAGGTCACCCAGCTGGTTAGGGGTGGAGCCAGGGCGGGGCTCCGACCTCCTCCCACTCAGGAACTTGACCAGGACTCCCACTGGGTGTCAGCTGAAGGGGAGGTGCTGAGAGACAGGGCTGTTGGAGATGCTATTCCCATCCTGGATCTCAGCCTGGATGGGGACCAGGAGTAGGGTGCTGAGGGGATGAGATTTGAGATCTTGACATAGGCTAGGGTTGTCATGCCTTGGGCTGTAAGATCAACACCCACCCACCCCCAGAAACCTGACCACAGGGAGCTATGTATTGCTGAGTTTCTTCCATGGCGGTGGACATTGCTAATGCTTATCCCATGGAAAGGGAAGACAGAAGTCCCAGCAGGGCAGAGTGCACTTAGAATAGGCCTCCCAGAATCAAGAGTCCACTGCTTTCCTACTCTAGTTACCCTCTGTGGCTCAGGCCCGGGTGGAGACCCAGTGACCTTGTAAAAACCACCTGTGTGGCTGCCAGCTGCCTGGCTGCTCCGTTACGTGGTGCCGGGTGGCCTCCGTCCGGTGAGTTGGACTAAGGTTCGGACTACAAGTGGCCTGATCCACCTCTAGCCCGTTGATCTCCCAGGCCCTGTGGGTATCTGAGCGGGGATTGGAACGGTGCCTAACTAAAGCCCTCACTCTCAGATTGGGATATCCCCTCCTGCACCTCTATCCCAGAGCCCTGCAGGAGGAAGGTTCTGAAGTTGAAACTTTCCACCTGGTGTAGGAGAGCCTTAAAAACAAGGGCTCCCAGCAGGGTGGGTGGTGGCAGCAGGCTCAAGCCTTTAATCCCAGCCTTTGGGAGGCAGAGGAGAGGCAAGTGGATCTCTGTCAGTTCAAGGCCAGTTTGGTCCATAGAGCAATTCTAGGATAGCCCAGAGTACACAGAAAAAGCCTGTCTTGAACCACCCCCCCTCCAAAAACAAAACAAAACAAAACAAAACAAAACAAAAACCCAGTAACAAAACCAACCAACAACAAAAACAAACACCAAACAAACAAAAACTCAAAACAAGAGCTCCCTCTTCCTTCTCACCCAGAATTTCGTAAGTTTCTTAGACTTCTAGGAGATCACGTCTACCTGTGTAGTTGTCTGGCGTATGTGGGTGTGGTCCATGGGAGGACCCGTGGACACACAGTGGTCACTTGCTCCCATGAGTCAGTTTATTAGCTTCCTGTCCTTCCCACCCCACTTCTGTTATGAGAAAGGCTGGGCCCGGGCCCTGTGTGCTACCCTAAAGGGAACCGAGTGGAGACTCTCCCAAGTGTGGGCCGCCATGATGATTCACTCCTCCAGCCTTAGGCAGCCTGTGGGGCTCTAGAGACATGCTTCTGATCATATATAGGACCTTGCACTCTGCTAGGAGGAAGGAAATTGGATCTTGTTGGGGGAAGGTTTTCAGGGTTGCCCAGAATACAAAGGCATCCAAGAGACGGTTTTATTTCCCTCCACTGTCTGCCCCCCGCCCCCCAAGTAATCCAGCCTTGAGAACATGTCCTGGGCAGAAACGAATGAAGCTCACAGCCCTGGACTCCTGGCTGCTTTTGCACAGTGCCGGCTACGAAAAGGGAAAAAAGGAACCAGTGGACAGAAGCATAAAACACACATTTTCCTTCACTCAGGTTTTTAAGAGGATAAATTATATTGCATGCATTTTTGTGAGTACTTCCATTCACCAGATGCCAGACATCCTGCAGTTTGGCTTGGGGAAGTCGGGGCCCTTTAATACCGCAAGTGGCTTCTAACACGCCTTGTATAGCCCTGCCCCCTTCATTGTGTGTCACCGAGAAGGGACCTGGAGGGTGGAGTATTGCATAGCATGCTGCCTGTTTATTCAGGAAAATGAAAGGCCGGAGAGTTGCCTCTGTGGTTAAGACTGCCTACTGTTCTTGCAGAGGTCCTCAAGTTCAGTTCCCACGCCCTCCTCAGGTGGCTTGAAACTGCTTGTAACTTCAGCTCCAAGAGGGAGCGTCCTTCCAGGCTCTCTGAGTCTGGCACATACAGACATAATTTAGAAAATACCAGATGCAGTATGTTTTTAATCTCAGCACTTGGGAAGCAGTGGTAGGTAGAAAAAATAATAATATAGAAAGAAAAGTAGAGTCAGGGGTAGCAGAAATAAGAAGGGCCAGATGTCTTTCTCCCTAGGTTTACCAGAGCAGCAAACAGCAAACTTCCAGTGAACTCTCTGTGTCGGGATCCCCATAGCTGTACACAGTCTGCATTGACAGGGAACAAACGTGCGTGATTTGTCCAGTGGCCTGGCCCAGGAAGGCCAGCCAGGTAGAGCAGTGGAAAGGCCTTGGGTAGCTTTTAATTGATAAGCAAATGCCCGTCATTTCTTCAGAGGCTGCCTGGTAGAGCTACCAAGGAAGGGGAGGAGGAGGAAGGAAACCTGGAGCTGACGGCTGGCTGTAGCCACAAGATGTGGTGGGCTGAGTCTGGTAACTTGAGGGTTCTAGGCTAGCTCAGGGCACACTGTGAGGCTCGGTCTCAAAGCCGTTCTGTTCCTTATTGCTTAGGGAGGTGAGTTAGGAAATCATGAAAACCAGGCGGGTGAGTTGGCACAGTTGGCGCAAGCGCTCACTTCACAAGCCCAAGGGCCTCAGTAGTTTGAGCCCTGCACCCCACAGTTGGAGAGAACCAACTCTCACAACCTGTCTTGTGATTTCAACAAAAGCATGCCCGTTCTCATATCAAGAATAATAGTATTGAGGCAGGCGGATTTCTAAGTTCAAGGCCAGCCTGGTCTACAGAGTGAGTTCCAGGACAGCCAGGACTACATTGGGAAACCTTGGCTCCAAAAAAAAAAAAAAAA